>NC_091667.1:2779090-3082121 GCF_042453785.1 Malus domestica | reverse complement strand
AGCTGATATTTACGTAGAGATTTCTACAAAAAAATATCATTGACACTCTAAAATAGTTGGTCATGCTGATATTTACGGTCATTTTGAAGTGCTAATTACCATTCCGTTTAGTAATTATAACGACCATAATCGAAACTGTATCAGTTGGGAATAACATATTCAACTAACAAGCAATGAATCTACAAACAAAGAAAATATCGAGTGTAAAAAAAGGTTACCCATTAGCATCAACCACACTCCTTGAGATCTTCATCTTCCTTGTTGATCCAGAATACAGCTCCTCAAGGCTGCAGGGCAATTTGCTCTCAACTGCTTGTGGTTTCTTTGGTGTGACACCTTCACTATATGACCGAAAAATATTTTCACCTCCACCAAATCCTCCGAACGTCCCCCCTCCATCGGATGAGAACCTCTTGGATTTTCCAGGTCCCGATGACCCAAATCCGAAGGGACTACTTCCGAAGAATTCTGCGAAAATGTCCTCCGCGTTCCTAGGATTAAATCCATTGGATCCACCTCCATATGAGAATCCACCACTTCCAGGTGGTGGCATATCTTTCAAACCTTCTTCACCATCTTGATCATAAACTTGTCTTTTCTGAGGATCACTCAAGACCTGAATTCACAAACCCATTTCATTATTTTATTTACACTACTAGATATAGCCAAATGAAATCTTAACTGCTTGCATATATAGATGAAAGAGCAAAGACTGTTAGATACTATTCAGAAATGAACCACTTAATTAACGAAATGATTTCGGCACACTTTTTTCTCTTTCTGCACATGCTTGTTTATTCAATCCGAAATGTAGAAATAAGTTGGAGTGTGTAAGATGAGAAAAAAACATGTGGAAATCACTAATATATAACTAAGCACAATTTAGGCTAATGCCCACATTTGGTTGTAAATATATGCAGATGTTGAGAAAGAGAAGAAGATTAATTAAGTTCTAGAACAAATCATGGTGGAGAAGAAGGGAAATAGCAATTTACCTGAACTGTGAATTAAACAACTATATGATCATTGTTGTATACACAAATTTATGTTAATCATCGTTCATTTTACAATCTTTGTTAGCATAAATACCCGTCACTAGGTGCATAGCGAAGTTCTGTGCATGAATCGACATTGTCAAAAATGTATTTGACATCTTACGGACACAATTTTGTTGGTGAATATGATACCGAAACCTTAAAATTACATATTGACAATCAAGAGAGGACGTCTCTTTCCATTGACGGATTGTAGAATAATCAAACAAATGAACGTGTAACATGCAGAAATACGACAAAGGAAGGAAAGAGAATGAATAATTACATGCCTCATAAGCCTCAGAGATCTGCTTGAATCTGGTTTCTGCTTCATTTTTATCATTAGGGTTCTTGTCAGGGTGCCATTTCATGGCCAGCTTCCTATACGCCTTCTTCAAATCATCTTCTGTTGCGTTCTTGTTCACCTTCAATACGCTGTAATAATCCACCCCCATTCTCTCTCTCTCTCTCTCTCTCTCTCTCTCTCTCTCTCTCAAACAAAATTACATAAAGATTAATTGTGAGAGAGTCGATCTGCGGAGAGGAAAATGGTTAGGCGATTGGTCTTCTTCTTGAGAATTCAGAAAGAGAGAATATGAATGTTACGTCATGGTTCCTGAGGAACTTTTTCCCTTTTTTTAGGTTGTTATGACATATTAAGGATATATTTTGTTAAGACAATGTTTGATGGATGTCTTCCACTGTGCCTCACATACAATGATGGCCAACTCCTATTTACAAGGAAGGAGGATGTGGATCATTTTTTGTTCTTTGACCAAAATAAAAAATAAAAAAGATTTTTGTTTATGTTTTGTTCTACTTAACATGGCCTCAAATTGGTTGGAGTAAGCTATCTCGATAAATTGTTTTGTCTAGACTGTCTTTTTGCCAAAGATAGATTTGAAACTCGAGAGCCGTGTATGTGAGCGTGCCACTATTAGATGCTACCACTAAACAATGTGAATATGTGTTAGTGTATGTAGATTGAGCCTTTAGCTAACTTCTTGCACTTAAAAGCCGATTACTCTACCATTGAGTTAGCAACCCAAATAAAATACTTAATGTGCGAATAGAATCGGAATCTCAATAAAAATAAATAAATAAATAAAAGATTGAATTACACATCCTGCACTTGGAAGAAGAATTAGAAAATGAATAAATATAATGATAATTTGATTGTTGGTCACCATAGTAAATTAGCGAGAAAATAGAATTTGTTTTTTCGTTTTTACAAAAAATAATGAGTAACACATTGGTTCTTTTTCTATGCTTCAAATGCTGAGAATTTATATTCTTGTTCGTTATGAATAAAAATAGGTTTCGATCCTTCCATAAGCTTACAAATCTTGAAATAGAAGGTAAATGTCTGAAAGCTAACGCAAATGCTTGTAAAAAGGAGAAACGTACACTTAAAATTAAAAGCATAGGGAAGCATTGGAGAAGACAAAAGCAAACTATCTCAAGCCAAAAATTTGCCATATCGAACTACGTATATGAGTATCGGGCTAAACTTAGAAGTTGGATTTCTGGGGAAGAATGATCAGTCGGGAAGACAACAACCGGTAATCATACTACAACGTAGCTCGAAGGTGTTTTTTCGAAGAAGAGTGAAGGAACTTGACTGCAAAATCACTTACTAATTTGTTGAGAGAGTTAGAGGTCTTGAATACGGAATGCGATACTAACCTGACTGTTAGGTTATTGTAAAAAACAGTAAAATTTATGTTCATGTAATTATTAAATTGCCCATATTTTTTATTTGAGTTCAGTTTTGGTGGCAGGGTTAAAATGGTAATTTCCTAGTATTTTGGTTGATAATAAGAATTTTATTAATAGGTAGATTAGATTAATACTTTTGCACACGGAAAAAAAAAAATAGGGAGTCGCTAATAGGGAACAAATATTGAAGGGGTACTGGCATATATAAGGAACCAGGATCCTCTCCTGAGCAGTTCCCTAGGTATCCTAAGGATCCCGCAATTATGTCCGTTCATCGTATATCATGCGGTCAGAATTATTTAAAATTTAAATTTTAAAATTCAAATATGAATAGTATTTAACAAAAATTGACCGCACGATATAAAATGAACGGACAAGATTGCGGGATCCCTAGGATCTCTAGGGAACTGCTCAGGAGAGGATCCTGGTTCATATATAAGCTCAGTTGTTTTGGGGTTTGGACAAATAGCGAGGGTTTTTGGTTATCGATAACGGGTGTTAATAGGATTCGTAGGTTGACCTAAAATGATCCGTTAATTAACCGGTTCACTTATTAACAACTTGACCTGTTAAACATTTACCCAAATACTAATTTTAACATATAAATAATGTCTTGTTAACGAGTAAGGGAATTGTTATTAGCATTCCAAAAATCTCATTCTACACTCCTCACAAATGTTTTTTTCTTTTCAAATATAAAAAATTTAGAGTGTAAAATGAAATTTTTAGAGTACCAATAACAATTCCCTTACGCAAATACTAATTTTAACATATAAATCAGTTCTCGTTAACGAGTCGGATTTGAAATGTCAGGTCTAATAGTAGCCCATCATCACTACCAAACAAGGCCTCCACAGTAGCCCAAACATGTTAGTCCCCACCACCCAATCCAAGTTTCCAAGACGTAACCCTCTCTCTTTGGTCCCTCTCCTCTCTCTCTCTCTCTCTCAGCTTACTTCCTTCTCTCTTCACTCTCTCCTCCATTTCCGATTCCGCAAATTCATCCTTCTCCGATTCCGCAAATTCGCCTTCTTCTCGGCGTCATCTTCTTCGGTCCCATCTCCTTGTTCTTCACTCCTCTCAGCCTCTATCAGTCGCAGCACCACTCGCACACTCACACCAGGTACACCTCTTAAACCCCTCTCTCTGCATTTTTATCTTTCCTGATTGATAACTTAATTTGGGTTTTATTAATAGTTTAATATAGAGTTTGATTGAAGGTTTAACTCAGGTTTATAATTGGGGTTTTACTTATGTTTTCAATTAGATGGGTTTGGGTATTTTCAGCTCCCCAAGTTTTTCACTTTCGTTGTGGATTGTTGTTTTTGGAATTAATTAGCTTTGGGTTTTTCATTTTTCTCAAATTCCCACCTGATTTGGCTTCCATATAAAAACCAACAAATCACCTAAAAAAAGTAGCTCCCAGTATTAACTTCAGGTGATTTGTTGGTTTTGTTTGGTTGCCCGAGACGACGGAGATTAAGGGTTCTATTTGCTTGTTTCTTTTTAGTCTTTCTGATTTCCATAGAAATGAAATTGAGTGTGATGATTTGAAGTTTATATCTTTGACATTTTCAGGTTAAATTTGGTGATAGCCATGCCGGACGTGCACTCCCTTGTGAATGATTTCCTCATTAAGCTTAAAAAGCGGTAAGTTGTTCTTTGGCGAAAATTCATAGACTATACTGGCGCAAGCTGCTTGCTCAAGAGACTATACTGGTTAATAGGTATATTTCATGATTCAGAATTTGATTGCAAATTTTTGCGGTTGCAGTAAAATTGAGGGCTCGCAGGCTACTGCAAAACAGACGGCTGAATTGATTCGGTCGGTAATTTCAGCACAGCGGGTGCCCTACACAAATCAAGCCAGAGCATTGATTGATGCTGTGAATGCTGTTGGGGAGCGGTTGATTGCTGCAAATCCTATTGGTAATGTTTTGAAAAGTCACATAAGTTTTGTAAAGCACAATGATCCGATGTTGTTATTTTTTATTTTTAAGGAGTAAATTTTTTTCATTAGTACAAGGGTCATTCATGTTACTTAAACATCTTTGTCTGTAATATCTTAAAAGACACAGGGCTGTACATTGAGAACTCATCTGAAGAACTTGTTACTGTTTTAAAAAAGTTGTGCTTTGTGCTAGTCATTTTGGAGGAAACATATAGCTTTCAAATTGTAGTAAGATGAACTTCAATTACTTTTGCGACCATGTTCTTGCCACCTGTCAAATTAGACTTTATCTTTGTTAGTGATATGCGTATCAGGTTTGAAATGCAGATATAATAACAAACTGTATTCTTTAAGTAGCATAAATGCTCATATAATATCAAACTGTCTTCTTTACATAGCATAAATCCAGTGGATGGTAGTGAGTTTAACTTATGTTAGCTAAGTCTAATGATCAAATTTTCTAAAATTCACTGTGCATTCAAAATTTTATTGTGTTGCCATTTTTTTGTGTGTATACTCATGTGTCATGAAATGAGATGATATCTCCTTTTAACCAAAGAAAACGAATGATATATCTCCCAGGTATATAGAGGAAAGTACATGATATATGCATTTGATTTTAGATATATTTATCTTAGGAGTTAGGATATACGGAAAAATCTTTTTCTTATAATCTGGACGTAGAGGTTTATATATATACTTTTATTTTCATAATAATGTTTTGCGCATATGATCGCAGAGCTTGCTGTGGGTAATATTGTGAGGCGTGTTTTGCACATTATTAGGGAGGAGGATCTTTCTCTCACTACTGCCGCTATGGCTGGGTTGAACATGACAACTGTTAGTGATGATGAAGATGATGGTGACCATGACAACCATTCGACTCTATCTGCCGCTGTTGTTGCGGCTGCTGCAAGAAGCACACTGCGTCCACCATCTTTGCAAACACTGCTTGAGGACATTCCTGATGTAGCAGCTGTTCCTCATACTTCTTCATCTGGGGGTGATTCTGAAGAAAAAACCAAATGTATGATTTTCATTCTTAGCAACATTGAGAAACTTATTTAGATACACCCTTCATTTTCCCTTTAGGAAAAAAAAAAATTTGTTTAAAGGATATGTACACATTTGACATCTATTTCTGATCATAAATGTGGTATTTGTGTTTGAAAAGTAGTCAATGAAAAATTGGTTTCCCTAGTCGTCGGGCCTGTGGAGGTGGAATTGAAGTTATTACCTTTTAAAGGCAGATTACACAGCTGTATGGCTTATAGATATTTGTTTTCTTTCACAGCTGCTGATAAAAGTTCAAGAAGTCGGAAGCTGAAGCATGATGTTATTGAAGCAGTCAATGAACTTATACAAGATATTGGCACTTGCCATGAACAGATTGCTGAGCAAGCAGTAGAGCACATTCACCATAAGTATGTATTTACCCCAAGCCTTTGCTATTAAGTTTGTTTCACTGTTACAGTTCATTTTTTGCTTTCAAATATAAACGCATCCTTCAGTCATAATATGCTCAATTTCACTTAAAATATGCATATTTAATATAATAATGATTTTGCGTGAGATTGCTTTGTGCTAATGTTCTAACTTCTAACATGCATATATTATCTCATTCACGCATATAAGTTGGTTAGACTTTTTGGTGATTTAGTTTAGGGTCACCATGGTTGAGGTTGTAAAATTAACTTCTCTGGTGTTCGACATAGCAGCGGTAGAAAACTTTTCAAGTTTAGCTACTAAGCATAAATTAGTTTAGATCCTGAACGTGCTTCCATCAGTCCTGATCTTTCAAGCACCCTTGTGACTGAGTCAGTCACATTTTATTTCACTTGTTTGTGTTTATACTTTATATGAGAAACGCAAAATTATTTTATTCCTTCAGTTGGTGTTTATATTATCAATTGCATTAGTCTCTAGGATATAGGCCTAAATCTGAATTCCTGAACTCTTAGAAACCCCATAACTTTATGGACTCCAGTGGCACTCTTTGGTAATCACAAAATTTTGACTGTGGGGCAGTCACAAAAATATACTAACCATGAATAAACACTACCTAGTGATTGGTAGGCCAGCCGATTATCACCACAAATGAGAATCTGGTCCGACAAGTTCTTATGCTCCAAAAATTCGTGCCTCTTTTAGTCAGTACTTAGAATTTAGTACCATATCAACACTTTCTATTTTTCTTTTGGCAAAATTGAATCATATATATATATATATATATATATGGATGTATGTATGTATGTACTTATGCATATACATACTTTTACATAGTTAAACAATTTGAATAGAGTAAAAAACTGAACTTAGAGACAGTAGCATAATAAAGTTTGGGGTTTTTTGTTGGGATGGTATGAAAGATTTTTCCTCATGATCAATTTTCTCTTCATATGAAAAAAATATAGTCATTTCTCCAGAAAATAATTGGACAGGGCAAAGATTGCAAATCTTGACAAAATAGGAGATTGCAAAACTTGAAAAAAGTGAGACCTCAATGAGAATATTTGCTAGTGGCTTGTGATTGATTTTAATTGATGTTTCATTGTGGCTATTTAAATCATGATGTTAACTGTGTTTCTTTTGCAGTGAGGTTATATTAACTTTAGGTAGTTCAAGAACTGTACTGGAATTTCTTTGTGCTGCAAAGGAGAAAAAAAGATCGTTTCGGGTTTTTGTTGCTGAGGGAGCTCCAAGGTTAGTGTAAAAATCTGTGTATTTGTTACAGTGGATAGGATCCGTACTGATGATTTTGATATTTTTATTGGTCAGCATTAATTTTGTTATTAATTCCTATGTATTAGGTATCAGGGGCATCTTCTTGCTAAAGAACTAGTTGCAAGAGGTTTACAGACCACGCTGATCACTGATTCAGCAGTTTTTGCCATGATATCCCGAGTCAACATGGTATGATGTGATCCGTGATCTATGTATTTTTTTCCCCATATGAAAATCTACATCCTTGTTCCAGCTTCATATTGAATTTTGTAATGTTAAAGGTTATTGTTGGCGCTCATGCTGTCATGGCCAATGGAGGGGTTATAGCACCTGTCGGGTTGAATATGGTAGCACTTGCAGCGCAAAGGCATGCTGTCCCTTTTGTTGTACTTGCTGGCAGTCACAAGGTAAGTTAATGCAATCACTGTTCGGCGTGACTTGGAGATTTTAGAGACTTGCTGTCATTCATAAATTGGGTTTCCTTTAAAATCAAGATGAGAAGCTGAAGAAGTGGGTTCCACCATTAGAGAATTTTCTATGAATAGATTAGCACGAGATAAACATCTTTTGCGGTTCTAGGAAATAGAGAGACAAAATTGATGTTACTGTCAGAGGGTTATTTTTCTAAAGTCGGCTCTGTTAAGTTTTAGTTAACTTATTCAAGTTTTTAATGGCTGCTTCCTAGTCTATTATTAGCCTTGTGTTTGCTTGTTTATACTATTGGGGATCAGATCCTATTGGATTTTGTCTGTGGAGTTGGTTTTAACTGAATAAACCATTGAACTGGGCGTCATTTCATCTGCAGTTCATTTCTTGAACTTTAGCCTTAAACGTTACCTTACTCCAAGTCTTTCCCTGGTGGTTTACATGACAGTTGTGCCCTTTGTATCCTCACAATCCCGAAGTGTTACTGAATGAGTTAAGATCTCCTTCTGAGCTGCTGGACTTTGGGGAGTTCTCGGATTGCATGGATTTTGGAAGTGGCACTGCTTCTTCTCTGCTTCAAGTTGTCAATCCTACATTTGATTATGTGCCACCAAAGCTTGTCAATCTATTTATCACTGATACGTAAGTCAACTAATTTCATGGACCAAGTGGAACTGAATTCATGAAAGATTAAAGATTTAACCTATTGAATTTCTAGTCTATTGTTTGTAGGAACCAAATGGAAAAGGGAAATTAATATTCTGGCCAGATCTAATCATATTCTAGTCTCTTGAAGAAATTTAAAATTCTCATCTCGAGTATTCCGCACTTATTTTGTTCTCTATTTCCCTACTTCCTAGCTAGTTTGTAAATTACTACTGTTATTCCTTCACAGGGGAGGGCACAATCCGTCGTACATGTACCGGCTTATCGCAGATTATTATTCTGCTGATGATTTGGTGGTCCAACGAAGGCCTGTATAGGCAGTTGAGTTCAGCTCCCACATGTTTATCATATTCTTGGGTAAGTTTTGAACTTTGGAGTCTAATTTTAGTCTCACAACCATTGGTGGGTATCTGGTGTATTCAGGTGAGTAGAGCACTGATCTAAACTGAAATTTTTAACAGAATAGCTAACAGTAATATAAGGAATCTGATCTAAACCTTTTGTTTTTAGTCTTAAAAATGGTGCCTTCTGGTATGTGTTTGAAAGTTCGCTTATTTTCTTTTTTGGGTTGAGAGGAAAAGATGCAATCAAATTAGGACAATTTCCGATGTATGGACCGGCCTAAATGTACTAAATCTTCACAGATATTACTGTTGGGTGTGCCTCGAGTTTCTTCACGAATGCTTATTTACTGTATATTGAGCTAACATTGTACCTGTAAATTCTAGTTTCAGGTAGTACAGAAAGCTATAATGGTTATGGATGGATGAAGCGGAAATTGAAATTAAACTGTAATCGTGCTGAACCACAAGGAGCGCTATCATCGTGCTGGAGGAGTAGCAATACGAAGTATGATAAGTAAGTGAAACAAAGAGAGCCAATTTTGTGTATGTGGCCATTTAGGAAGTGTAGAGCTGTATTGATACAGAAGTGAATCGACGTCGGTGATTTTTTGTGATCGTGGAAGGACAAATGGAAAGGCATATTGTTTCCCCTAATAAGATGGATGTTGTATTGCATATTTTATCTTGTTGCAAATTGTTCTTCATGCCCCTGCTTCTAGATAGTAGATAGTAGATGTCAAATATTTTCAGTTAACTACAAGTTTTCTAAAGCTTGAGGTAAATTGAGTGGCAATTTATAAAGGAAACAAATTTTTGCACTCAGCTTTCTCTTCCTTACGTATCCTCGTTTATTTATGGTCTTTGAATTGAATAAATCAAACTAGAATCGAGTGGCTGGAAAACTAGGGACATGCAAAGTAAGACCAAAATTAGTTACTTGTATTGGAGTTTTCATGAAATTTAAGTTAAATTTTGCGATATGAATGATTTTTCGGTTAAAATCCCAACAATCCGTCAAAAGAAAGGATTATCCTACTTTGGGATAGAAACTTAGGTACAACTGAAAGCCATTCAGCGAATATTTAAAAGAATCACGCATTGTCATGCATTTTGACTTTGTCAACGTGTATTGACTCTCAACTCAACTAATTTCCAGAACAGTGCAGCCTAGGTGCAACAGAACAATCAAATTGTATGAAGAGTGTTTACCTAGTTGGAAATTATTAGACACCAGTTTGGGGCCACTCGATGTTAAAATTCTTATCAGTCATTGGTTACTTGCAAGTGGGGGAATGCAAATACTCTCCCCCCGTGTATTTTACTAATACGCAAACCTAAAAAATTAATTACATTTTGGTTGACAAATTAAAGTATTAATTACACTAGCAGAGGAAGAATAATAGTAGAATTTTAATATAATTAAACTTTGAGTTTTGAGTGATAGTAGAGTACACGTGACATGAAGAGAAGTGAAAATATTAAAATGAAAAAATGAAAAAGTTATCAGCATTTCTTAGTAGCGGATGATAATAAAGGAATTTCTATAATTCTTAGGATACAATATTCCGAATTTTTTTAATCGTTAGATATTTGATTTTGAATAACGAAAATCCCAAAAGTCAGGAAAGAGGACGCGTGTCTAATAAAATCAAGCGAGTAACGCAAGTTCCACATACTCGAGGCCACTCCGTACACACGCACTTCTCTCCGCCCATACAAACGATTCATATTCCCTCCAAACGCCCCACTCACACACACACTCATCAGAGAGAGAGAGAATCTGAATGGCTATCGTGAAAGGGGATGGCGTCGTTCCGGGCAGCGACGGAGGCAGCGGAAGGCCGGGGTGCATAACGAGCCACGTGGCAGAAGGGAGCGTGGAGAGCACCAGGTTCTACCTGTGCCGTCGTACAGTCATGGAAATGCTGAGGGACCGAGGCTGCAACGTCTCTGACTTGGACCTCAATCTCTCGCTCACTGAGTTCCTCTCCGAGTTCGGCCCCAACCCGGACCATGAACGCCTCAGCGTCTGCGTCCATCTACGCTCCAAGCCCTCCAAGAAGGTAACTTTCTTATGTATGTGTTCTGTTTTGTGTTTGGTTGCTGAGAAAAACAGGGGAATGGAAGGAAAAAAATGCCGAAAAAAAAGATTTTTTCCGAGGAAAGATGACACCTTTTTGTCCAAGTTCTGATTTTTTTGTTTGAAATAGAAAAAATGGCAACCAGAAATTGTTTCCTTTAGGAAAGATGACATTTTTTTTTCTGGATTTTTTTGTTAAAAAATGACACACTTTCTTCGAAGTTTCTATCTTTTCTGTTCGATGAAAAAAATGTCGAAAAGAAATTTTTTTTCTGAGTAAAAGTGGCCCATTTTTCTCAAATTTCCAGTTTTTTGCTCGACAAAAGACAATGTGGCATCAAGAAAATGTTTTTCAAGGAAAAGGATGACACCTTTTCTTCAAAGTTGCATCCTCTCTATTACCACGCAGCTGCTGGCACAGAGTTAGCCGAAGCTTATCGCTCAAATGCCGTCATTGATTCTTCTCCGTGAAAAGAAGTTCATGACACCTTTTGTTCAACGTTCCTACCGTTTTTGTTCACAAAAAAAGAAGAGAATTTCTCAAGTTTGAAGCTTTTAGAGAGTAGTCGGTCTGATGCAGAAAATACATATCTTTGGTGTAAACAAAGAAATACAGTTAACAGATAAGTTTGACAAATTATGTACAAGTCTGAACTTTCTAAGTAAGTGCGTATAATTGCTCAGTTGTAGATTGTTCTTGTTGACTCCTGTGATCTCGACCGCCTGGTGGCGCCAAGATTATTTAGGTTCTGTATTATATATGGGAAGGGGTCAAGTAAAATGCTATTTACATTTGGTAAATTTAGGAGCAGAGAAGTGAATGAGGACATATTCTGGAAGAAATGAACAATGCTTCATGGAGCGAAATTTTTTGAGTTTGATTGGCTTTATTTTCTTGTTCGAAGTTGGAAATTATCTCAAAGAAAAGGTTCTTTAGAACCAAAGATTTCGTAGTGGTAAGTGAAATGTAATTTTATCGGTGTCTCTTTTCCAAAGTAATCCCGCACGCTCCCATTGCAGTATCAATGATGCAACTGAATGTTGAGTTTCTCTGCAGATTGTTGTCATCTTTTGTGGAACTGACGAGATAAGGAAACGCAACATGTGCGGTATCTATGCTGGCCTCCCGAACAAAGCAAGTATTCACCAGCTGATTCTTGTCTTACAAAGTAAAATGAACTGCTATGCTCGGAAAGAACTTGAAAAGTATCCATTTAAAGTTGACACCTTCCATGTAAGTTACCTGATAATTATTTTTCATTTGCATTATACTTCACCATTTTTTCAAGTGTCTTAAGGACAACCATGTTAGTTGTGGAGGCATTTAATGTTTGTTTTATGCTGAATAACAAGAAATATCGGTCATCTGGATTTCCTCGGATGGTTCTTCTTAGTCTACTGGTTTTCTTTTGGTTTTGATTGCATCATTCTGGGCAATGGCTCTCGTATGCAGATACACTTCTCTGTTTTAATGATTGTGTTTTCATCTTTCTTTTGTTTCGGGTGAAAGTTCAAGGATGGTAAAACAATGAGTATGTTATCCTTGCTCTTCTTTCCCTTAATAATTGGAGTCGAGCATAAGTTCAGTCAGTCCTACGGTTTCCTCTCTACTTTTTCTTTGTGCATTTTTCCCTAAATAACTTGTGTGTTGGCTTCAGATCTCGGACTTGCTGGTGAATATCACAAAGCATGTTTCACAGCCGAAGCTTGAGATGCTTACTGCTGAAGAAAAGAAGAAGCTGCTAATGAAATACAACTTGGAAGACAAGAAGGTAACTCTACATGTATTATTTATTTATCCTTATGTTGGAAAATAACCTTAATTTGTTTACTTTGTCTTGGCGGAGCACGTCACTGATCAGTACATGCCTATTAACGAAGTGTGAAATACCTTGTGTGTTGGTCTATCAAAAGAACATGACTTTTAATGGCTGAAAATTTACAGCATCGTGATATCGAGATGCATGGCTAACTAGAACAGTTGCTTTACGAGTTATTAGTCCTTACTGCTTTGATTGACAAGGAAGCTAGCTAGTTTCCGGGTGACATATAGCTCTCGATAGCTGGTTTAAGAAGTGCTTTACCCTATTAGCAGGGAACAAGGTAGCCATTCAAACATTTTGATCTGAAAAAACTTGCGTTGGTAGTATGCACCAAAGGGAAAAACCATCCAATCCTGAAGCAATTTTCCCTCAAAATAGCTTGCAGTCAAAATCTTCTTACCTTGCAGTCAAACTTTTGTTGGCTGCTAACATATAACTGGTTTTTCAGTGTTTGATTAAAATATAATTGGAGTTGTTTACTTAGCGAATAACTGATATGAAAAGCAGGAAGCCTTGTTGACTTGGGGTTGCCTTTTAAGATTGAAAAGTAAGACGTGACTCAGATGTTGTCTAATTTAGTTTTCTTATGTTTCTTCCTCAGCTCCCTCTGATGCTGGCAACTGATGCAACTGCACGATACTACGGATTGGAGAAGGGGCAGGTGGTAAAAGTCAATTACAGCGGGGGATTTGCTGGACCACTTGAAACTTACCGCTGCGTCGCTTGATTCTTGTACGAGATTTACGTGCCACTTTATGCAGTGATGAGTGCTGAGTTACAAACACAAGCTTATATCTTAGACAGGGTTTCGACCGAGATACAAAGATTGGTGTTGGTTTATTGGCTTGGTTTTAGATAGTACTAGTCATGGTGGTGGTTGAATTTGGCATCCTCTCTTAATGTGATCCGTACATTCATCAATATAACTTGGATTTCTTGGTATTTTTGTCCCAATCCACCACTGTAAATAATTTTAAATTTCACTATCGTTAAGTGATGATGTAGACAATTGTTAAAGTAAGTTTTACTCTCAAATCATCTATGAAGCTTTGAATTTCCATGTGGATGCAATTTAGCTAAACAAATTTACGATTTTAACATGACTAGGAGTCGATTTGGCAAATTAGAGCTCCAAAAACAACGATTAGTAAATACCAACTTTAATATTTGTCCAACTCATCATTTAATACTAAAAACATCATCACATAATGTTGGTACAATTGTCGCCGGTGACCTAACCACATAATGTTGGTACAATTGTCGCCGGTGACCTAACGGATGTCTAATAAAAGTTTTAGATAGTTATTTAGAATATTTTAAAAAGGTGAGATTAATTTGAAATCATTCCAAAAAATTGCGTGGTTATCCGTACTTAACTCAATCTATTTTTTTTTAATTTTCTATTGACAGAATGTATAACATTGTAGAAGTAAAAAGTTTTTTATATTAGCGGCAGTGGTCGATGGGTGTGCCGATGTTATCAGTGTGGGAAGGTGACGGTCACCTTTGTCATTTTTTCTATACCAAGATCCCTATAGAAATATCCAAGTCTCCACAAACATTAACAACATTTATCATGCACCCGAGATCATGTGTTTAAATATCATCGCCCAACATCGCTTTATGTCTGTAAAACTAGGTTTTATGGCACTAGTTTATAGTAACATTGTTCAAATTCAACGTTGAGGACTAAATTAACACACGGTTAAAGTTGAAAACGTTGTAAGCGATTTCAATTGTTCATATCTTTACACAGCAATATAAAACATCTACTTTATCCAAGCACATTACGAAAGAATCTCAGATTAACTCGTGATATATTTTCGCAATCTGAACGTATAAATTTCTTACTAGCCGAAGAGGCGGATCCGGAGTGCACCAATAGGCCAATACTAGCTAGACACGTGGCTCCCGCCCTTCGTACATGAAAATATTACTAACAGAGGTCTCAAGTATTGCCTTGAATATGTTTAAGGAAACACACCAGCTAATCTTATGACACTTGACTTTAGTCTTGAAACATGGATATATATATATGCACGCAACTAGTTTTACAGAGCAGATTGGTTTACAGGATACTCCCTCCCCATCGGTAATGTTGTCCGAAGGCTGAAGCTCCTCGACCACTAAGACTATATGGCTGACAACGAAAGGAAATCTCCGCGTTATCAGTAAATCCATACAGCCGTGTATGTGAAACGAATTAAATTATTAACAAGCATGGGAGAGATAAAGGAAGGAATTACCCTTGTCGAATTCTGAGGCACACGCATTTCTTCACAGAGAGGCTTCAACCTCCATAGTTCCACCATCATCCGGACCAGTGCTAGATGCGTTTTCTGAGTTACCCACCAAAGGACTGGTTTTAAACGGGTCCACAGAACTGGGCTCAGGGAATGGGCGACAGCTTTCAGATCCTTGGCGAGGAAAGCACTGCTTGTTCTTCAGACTGTCAGGAAAGCATTCATTTGACAAGTTCACCAAGCCTGCTGTTTTGTGTTCACATGACAACTTGGTAGAAATAGGTGATTCAGATGCGTCAGATTTTTTTCCCGATGAATTCAAGGGTCTATGGAAGAGCAAATGAGCCACAGTTCGATCTATGGGATTGGTCTCTGTTTCCAAATCTGGTATTTTACCAAACCTACAATACCATAGGATTAACAGGAAAGTGAGTGATGATTCACAAAGACGAAATGATTCTTACCCTTGACCCAAATATGAAATTGATCAGTCAGTCCACCACAAATCGATAAAGCAATACAAAAGGTCAAACAGACAAAGGCTTTCGAATATAGTCAAGAAGATGTAAACATAAACGGTGATAAAAGAAAAGAACTACATAAGTTTTTCCATTTCCCATTTACTTAAGAGTGGAAAGGAGGTATGAAAATGGTGGAAAATGGATTATATAAGAACAACCAAAGAGGTGGACAGACAGTGAAACATGGGTGTGCAATATTTCGGGACAAACCTGTTAGCACTTTGACGAGGTGAGATTAGATACAACCATTTGACTACTAATACCCTATTTCTTTATAAAATTTCCTAGAACTGACCTTTCTACCTGGGTTTCTGTACAAGAATCCAGCTGATTAAATGATCCTTTTTGCCCTCACACACCCCCAACCCCCCTTCCTAAATGGAGTGTATTGTTAACATTCCTATATTGCTAGGATTAATACCAAGTGATGAAGGGGAATGATACATGTTATGTTCAAACTAAAATTTTAACAAGTTTAAGACAGTCACGACTCACGTTCATTAGTTTCATGAATTTTATAAGGTTTATAACCTAGGATGACTGTTTCCCTTTTCTTTTTCAATTGCTTATGAGTAAATTTTTGTTCTTTCACAGTTTGGGGAGAATGTGATCACCCAACCCAAAACCAATTTGCAATGTGTGGAGACCCAAATTTTTTTAAGAGAATAGATTTACATCCTACCATATGCATGGACAATTTTTTACAGTTGAAGTCCGTTGGGCATGCCATATATCATGCTAAAATATGAGCATCGAACCCAAAGACAAATATCCATGGGCGGAGAGGCCCAAGATCATTTAAGCATGTATGTTAAACTTCCATTGTCCGACGTGGGACAGGCCGCCTTAAGGACGTAAAATGCATGTAGGTAATCAGCATACAAAGGATAACCACTTGAGCCAAAATGAAAATGTAAAACTATAAAAACAAAGAAAACTCGTTAACCTGTTATGATTATTGATTTCCTCTGCAAAGACTTCACCCTCAACCTTACTACTTTTGTTTGAACTGCTAGTATCACTAGCATAATGCCTCCGCATTGCACTTTGAGCCAACCGGTACAAGCTATCCCGTATGCAAAGTCTTATTTTGATGTCCAACTGTAAACATTGTTTTTCCATTGTAAGTTGTAACTAAATCTAATTCATTTACCCTACCAGGAGAAGAATCAAATTTGAAATTGAGCATACCTTTGATATAATATATTGAAGCCTGTAAAGTATTGTATCCTCAGCTGAGTGATCATCAATTGCTGCAGAAACAATACTGGAATCATCTTGTTCTACGGTTGAGTTCGGGTCCAGAGAAGGAAGAGTACTTAAGCCTTCAACTTCCAGATCAGCTCTCTCAAAATACTGAATTTGATTTTCTTGAGGGCCTTTTTGAGTGCTAGACTGATGGGTGCTAGAGATTTGATGACTAAATTGTTGTTGTTGCTTCTGAATGGCAAGCATTGCCTGTAGTTGCTGCCGCCTCCTTAACTTTTCAATTTTCTCTTGAGGAGACATGGTTAGAGGCTTTGCTGAAGTATCTACTGACTTGTTTATAGCATTTGCATTCCCAGAAGAAACTTCACAACCAGAAAACAAATTTTGATGCTTAAATTTCCCAGGTTGAATGTGAGATGACACATGCGTAGATGGATTTGTGAGGTTCCCATACATAGACTGGGCTGCACATTGGTTTGGGATATGCTGGTAGGGTGAGGGATCAGGTCCTTGAAGCAGTCTCTTCTGCTTGGGAGCTGTAGAAGGAGAGGATTCTACCATGAAGCCTTCCAATTGGTTCTCAAAATGTCCACAAGGGGTTCTTGATGAAGGCCAAGTACCATAAAAATCTTGCAATGATTTCTCCTCACTTTTTTCCTCCAACTTTTTACGATACCTCATTAATTTTTTCTGCCTAGAAACCTGCATATATCAAGGGAAAGACACTATTAACCTAATTTGAATGATATGGAAAGTACAAACTATCAAATTGTGTTTGATATTTAATCAGTCAAGGTTTTTCCTTCCTAGATAAAGTTATGGCATCAAAGAAAATGTTCAAAATATTACATAACCATATCAATCCATAGAAGAAAGAGAACATTTCTTTTTAGTTGGATCATTAGAATGATTATAACATTTCTACAATTGATGTTACGCACATCAGACTCTCTGAATCTCAGTTGATGAAATTTTTTACTACACCTCTTTAACAATTTGGTTCTACCTCCCGGCTGAACAGACTTCCATTACGCAACGTTGACACACCGTTTGCATTTTTAAAGTGATTTCTTAGTATTCCCCCATCTTAAATGGTATTATATTTTAAGGCATCAGACAGACTACTAACTTTCATAACTTATTTGCCTCATCACAGCACCTTGACATATCAGAACATAAGAGAGAAAAATAGAAAAAAATGGTAGTACCTTATCAGCTGTTTCATTTGGGGAAGAAGAATTTTCAGCATTCAAGGAAGAATTTGTCAGAGTGCTTCTTCCTGTGTCCATATCTGACTGTGAAAGTCAAATACAATTATGAGATCACTTTCTTGATTAGGTGAAAGGCATGAATATGCGATGGACTAATCAAGTTTAGATTAACTCATACCTGTTCCTTTTCCATGGTCTTACTTTTACCTCCAGCATATTCTACATGATCAAGTGCGGCATGTGCATTCTGCAGACCATAACTTGCAGAATAATCCATCTTCCCATAGCCTGGGGTGATTGACTGGTTATCTTTCTGGATATAGTCTGTTTTAATTTCCAAATACTCAGAAGCATTCGTTACTGCACCTGATGTGAAACTTGGTGAGTCTGAAGAAACAGGAAAGGCTTTGATTGGACTGTCAGTTGCATCTCTAGAGGAAGACCACAGCTCGTCAGCATTACCAAGACTTACATTGCCAAATATAGTGTCATCATTGCTGCAAAATCATCAATTGTTTATGAGACTACAGAGTTGGATGGATACCGTTAATAAAAAAAGGTCGTACCCAGTACACAAAGCTCCCGCTTTACGCAGGGTATGGGAGAGGAATGGAGAATAAGGTAAGTTATGTAGAGGAATGGAGGGAGGAGTATCATAACCTATTAATATTTCATGGTCTGAAATTTTAAATGTATTTAGTACTTTGTTTTGTAGATGGTGTGCTTCAGTTTGTGAACTAGTACATCAGTGGAAAAGGAAAGATGGGGTACTTGACAGTAAAAACGCCACAACCAGCTGTCATTGAACACACCATTTTTTTTCTTGGGTGTTTGACAATACCACGATGATGGCTTCTTAAACTGCTCCAAGATGGAGACGAATAATAACAAAGAATAAAATATTTCTATTATACTTCAGTTGAGAAAACTACTGAGAAATAATGATAGCCATGAAACTGTACAATTAGTTTTCCTTTAAATAGTTCTGCAGATCATGCCAGCTAGTCAACTCTGAAAAAAATAAGTATACGGTGCAATTTTTGTAAAATAGCAAAAATAAAATAAAAATAATTTATATCAGAATGTTGTTGAGACTCCATTAACAAAAAAAAAAATGATGTCGTCATAAATTACCTAAAAATCCGGTCAAGATCATCAAAACTTCCAATGTTGGCCCATCCGTAGTCAACAATATCACCTTGTTCTTTACCTTCATTTGAATTTTGAAAAATTTCACCATCTTTATCAAGTTGGATTGCCTCAGCTGTTAAAAAGGTAAATATTTTATAAGAAGCACAAAATTTGTTAAAACTAGCAGAAATAAAATGTAAGATGGACAAGAAATTCAGCACTTCTAATTAAACAATCTGAAAACAGAATCAAAAGAAACAATTGAGACAACAATCCACCTCCCCAACACACAACAAATAAAGAACTACTTGTTTATCACGGTGCTATTTAGCTTCTTTGTCATTTTTATTAAGACCAAAATCCCACATTTTTTATAGAATATAAGATGAATGGATGAAGTGGAAGAGTGCACCGGGTGTGTAGTGTGACTATCGTATGCCACTAAAGCTGAAGGGAAAATTTTATAGGACACCAATAAGGTTAGCCATGCTTTATGGCACATAATGTTAAGGCGGTCAAGCATCAACACGTGCAAAAAATGCGTACGGATAGAAGGATGGTAAGCAAATGGAGCTGAGATAATGCCTAACCTTTAAATAGGATACAATGAAGCATAACAAATTAACCATAGCCTGAATGAAAACATTGATTTCCATTGTCAACTGGAAATGTACATGGGTTAACTGACACTGGATTATCTATTCCCTCTGACGGTCTTATCCAAACTAAAGATGCTTTATGATTAAAAATAAATAAATAAATCATAACCGTAGGTGATAATTTCAGTTAAGTTGTTGGGTGCTTCAGTACCTATACAATGCTGTTCACTTTTGGCAACATTAGCTAATGATGAATCTGGCCACGAGTCCATTCCAAATTCAGAGGTAGAAATTCCTTCACTGGTGTCAAAATTAGGACTGCTTTCCAACTTTCTGTCTTGCAAGTCAAACTTGGACCCATGGGTCTTCTGTTCGGTAGGCTTGATGGTGTGAGATTCTTGTTTCCATTCCTTCTTGTTACGACAATCCTCACTTGCCTCGTTGTAAGGCACAATATGATCATCACTCTCACCTGCCTCACTCCATATTATGTTTGCAAGCTGAAAAAAATAAAAAAACGTTAACATTAGCAAGAGGCATGACAAGAACAATATTTAAATAGTATAATTGAAAAGTTGACAAACAAATTATTTAAGAGAGCACTGGAAGTATTAATGACGATTCTCTCAGCTCAGTGGCTTATCACCTCTTGAGATTGCATACATATCAGATATAGAAAGACAACATCGAAAACTGCATGAGGATTAATGTACACTTGTTGGAAAACCACAAATCTTTAAGATTCTGGCACTTTAACAAATTGTACAAGAATTCCACTGGCCAAATAGAATTACCAAACACATCCTAAAAGTTAAAGCCCAAAAGATAAATATCATAACTCAACAAACTGCAGATTCCTAATTTAAATCGAAATAAAAAGCTAACATTATCCAAGCACTCTTGCATGAAAACCATAGCTATTGCATCCACCTTTTTCTCTCAAACATATTGCAATTCTGCAGTTCCAAATTACAGCTTTCATAATTGTCATCATGGTTAGGTATTCTGTAACTTGCACAGAGTGCATAATAGCTTTTGAGATAGTGTGATTTGTAGCTTTCACAACTAAGATTTCACTTTTCTTTTTGGTTACATATACCGCATTTGAAACTTTCCTTACACCTTCTTCACTCTCATATTTTCTAGTTAAAGTATAGAATTAGAGCCTCAAAAACCCACATTTTTCTTAAGAAATCTATATACCCTCAAAGCTCAATGTCACATCTATAATCCCACTCAGTGCATCGTTTCCAAAATTCTTGTTTCTCCAATCTTCAATTCAATATATAGAGTTCTAGTTCAGCTCGATTCTTGTTCTTCGCCTTGATTTCACTACACCAGCACCACGGAACTCTTCCTGCATCATATAAACTCATCTTATCCCCTACTTTTGATGACTATGTGCTCGTATTCGCACATGAATTCAAATTCAAATTGTCGCTCCAAACACCTTAATAACATAACTGACATTCCGTCTGTTCAACAAATAAACCACCTCCTGAAATGTTCATCCTTGGACTCACTCCACTGTTCTTCAATCGTCTTACACAAATATATGCGAATACCTAATCAACTTTTTTTTCGCAAGATTTTCATAAATTCATATCACTAATAATCATTTCTTCACCTCGTTTCTCATTTGCTAGATTGTAACAAAAAAAGTCAATTACTGTAACAAAAATTCAAGAAAATATAACTATGTAACCGTCGTTTTTGGCACCAAATTGTCCGCCAAAAAGCACATAAATTCACCTAAAATACAACAACAGCAAAGGAAATTCATATCTTTTATCTCAAAAACTCGAAAAAAAAAAATCATTTCACATTAACACAAAAAATATAAATTTAAAATCTTATTAATTAATAATGCAAAAAAAATTAAATTAAATTAAATTAAGAAGAAGAAACTGTATACCTCCTCGTCGTTCCAATCAAACATCTCTGAAGAAGCCACAGTTAATCGCAAAACCGAAACCGGAGTCAGATCGACGCACACAGTCTGGTCTACACATCGCCAAGAAACTTCACACTGTCACCATCCAACAAACCTTCCAACGCGCCCCCAGAGCGAGAGCGAGAGAGAGAGAGAGTGAAAGAGCAAAAGCACGGCCACTCAGAGCTAGAGGGAGACAGAGAGAGAGGGAGAGAGGGAGAGAGGGAGAGAGGAGGGAGAGAGGTTTCGAGGGTGTGGGAGAGAAGAGAAGAGTTTGGCTTGTGCCGGGGAAGGAGGGCGGGTGGGGCCCAAGTCACGTGAACCGGTGAAACTTGGGACACGAGTGATGAGAAACGTATCTAAACTCGTGGTCAGAGAGAGGGGTGATCTAATGCTGCGACCTGATTGGCTAGAGGACTTCTCGGGGTCCGGTTTTACATTTGCATTTCGGACAAATTCCATTTGCATTTGCATTTCGGTGCCCTTTTTAAAATTATTTTAATTTGGTGTGGGTCGCGCTTGAGGTGCTTTGTGGTGGGCGCTGGGTCTGGACGTCGCTTTCGAAGGTTGGGCTGGATTGAACCGAAGCCACTATGTTTGTCCACGGCTCCTTGGATCCGGCGTGAGTGGGGTGGGTCAGTGCGGGTTGTCATCCTAACTTTTGGTTAATATTACTATTTTTAGAAACACTCATCTCTTCTTTTGTCAATTTAGAGCTCGTTCGAAAGTATTTTGAAATAACTGGAAGAGTTTTTAGAAAAATTAATTTATAGGTTTCAAAAGCATTTGAAGTGCTTTTGCAAGAATTACCAGTTATGTGTTTATTTCAGGAATCACTTCAAGTGTTTTTTTTTCAGGATTTACTTGCATTTTTACTAAAGATTGATTCCAAAATCATTTTCACCAAAAGCGTTTTCAGTTATTTTAAAGTTACTTTCAAATGAGCTCTTAGGCTTCTCACTTTGCGAGGATACAAATTCTCTTGCAATTAATATATCGTTTTAGATATAGCTGCCACTTTTTTTTTTTTTTAATGTTTTGATTTTTAATTTTATAAATTTCAATTTAAGTCAATTATAGTTTTATAATTGCAAAAATATAATTTGAGCTCTAAAGTGGACAACATATTGTTTTTTTTATTTTTATTCCTCCTCTTTCGCTAGTTCACTTCGTACATTTTTTTTTGTTTAAATTTAATGGTTTGGGGAAGGGGGGAAGATTAAAGTTGGGATATTAGGTAATTATAAAAATTCAAGGGGTTAACCAGCCATAATTAAAATTTAGAATTTTTTTGCCAATTATAGAAGTTCAGGGAGATAACCGTTAAAATTAAAATTTAAGAAAATATTGACAACTCCTTACAAATTCGGAAGAAAATCGACAAATGCTTAATATTTTATTACTTTAAACAAAGATATTTTTTCATATTTTGTTTTGTACCTATTCCTAAACCGCATTAAAGCATATGAAAAGAGAGTTAAAAAAAAGCGGTGCAAAGACAACGGCCGTATCGCGAAACCATGAGAAGCAAATACTTTCTCGCAACGTAAGCTAACTTTTGTGCTCGACCGTCCGATTTCCAGCAAGCGTCGAAGCCTGTAGCATCTTTGCTGCAGGTGCATGACATAAGATGGGTTTTTTTTTTATTTAAAATTGAATATTATCAGTATTTCACGAAAATGTACGATGAACATATGTGATTAGAGGATCCCCGGATCCTCACAACGAAGAATCGCTCAAACCAAAGAGCTTAACCAGAGAGAGATAAAACATGCTTGAACACACAAGTCCAACATAATTTGTTTCGGAAAATGTTATAACAAATAGGTGGATGCAACGAAGGCAAATTTCGGCCCTTTGTCGGAATCATCCTTGAACACAAGAAAATTTGCAAGGTTCACATACAAAGATGAAAGATCCCAGCGAAGTGCCTTGCCTGATCAGTATCGTAGCTCCTCGAAGACGGGGTCTATATTTTGCCCCCATTCCCCATAATACAGCTGCAACAGCTTCTCAGCCGGTGCTACACCTAAAAGGTCGTACCCAGTGCACAAGGCTCCCGCTTTACGCAGGGTCTGGGAGAGGTGAATGTCGGCTAGCCTTACCCCCATTTATGGAGAGGCTGCTCCCAAGTCTCGAACCCGAGACCTACAGCTCATGGGCGAAGACCTACACCTGCAATACATAATTTAAGGTTCAACGTAAACACAATTTCCGCCAAAAAGAAAACAAAACGCCAAATGAAAATTTAGTGATCGTCACGCTTAGTAATGGAAAATCAGCTTAGCTTAGCTCCCAATTGCATACCAGTTCTCGCCACCTCCACCACCCCATCCAAAAATCCCGATTCATTCAAGCCTCTTCTTTCCAGGCCATCCTGCACAAGAATAGATGGATCCTATGAGCCAGCTGCGCACGCACACTTAAAGCAGTAAGAGAAGTCTAATCTACCTTGGCAAACTTCACCACATTTTCGGCAACATGCTGCAGCAGTTCTCCACGAAATGGCGTCTTTAGACCAGTTTTGGGGACCTGCTAAATTGTAATTTTACAATCAGATAAGGGAACTTAACCGTTGTACAAGAACGCAGAAGAATGAGCTTTGTTGTGAAGCGTTTGACATCACCTTATCTCTCAGCATCTGTCTTTCTTCGGGGGTCCAGTCAGCTATCATGTCCAACACATTTTGTAGGGAAACTTCATCATACAATAAACCAGTCTGGGATTTTAAAGAAAGTCACAGGGTACGTAAGAGCCACAAAGACATAATTGAAATACCGGTCGATACAAAAGTTATAATATTTGTTACATCTGTTATCAGAAAATAACGTTCAAACTCCTTTGGCTGCTTAGATATAGTTAAAAAAAGGTCGTACCCAGTGCACAAGGCTCCCGCTTTACGCAGGGTCTGGGAGAGGTGAATGTCGGCTAGCCTTACCCCCATTTATGGAGAGGCTGCTCCCAAGTCTCGAACCCGAGACCTACCGCTCATGGGCAAAGGCACTTGCCATTGCACCAAGTGCGACCTCTGGCTGCTTAGATATAGTTAAGAAGAACAAATGAACTAGTTTGATATGAGGAATCGAAATGCATAGTACCCAAAATGCTGGCAAACCACAAAATGTCTTCCAAGGCCCTGAACCAGCGCCCCTCATCTCCAAGTACTTCCTCAGCCTAACCTGAATGGGAAAAAAAATCGGATAATTAGGCAATAACATCAGAGAAGCAAAAACGAATAATTAGATTGTTGACGCACGTATGATGAAATGAACCTCAGGATATATAGTTCCCAAATGCATCTCCCAATCACTTATGGTTGGAATAACTTCACCCGGAATGCAACAACGCTTTCCTGCCATAAACTCCTGCGGGAATATAGCCATACTATGTCGTTAACAAAACAGTAGCTTGGCACAGAGAGCTTGCAACTACAGAAGAAAGCCTCAAATTACAAGACTAGCTATGAAAAGGATAGATGGAAACCCGGAAGGTCATGTCAGTACAGTCAAAATAGTTCTTGTTCCGGTAGACAAAATACATGGGAATATCAAGAGCATAATCAACATAGCGCTCAAACCTGCACAAGAAAATAAGATAAAATCGACCAGATACATTCGAAGGTTTGTACAACTATGAAAGAAAAATCAGCATTTGATAAACATGGACCACAGAACAACAATGCCAAACCGAACAGAACAAATACCAAACACATCAAATTTAACTGCATAACAAACAATGAAAAAATAATAAGTGTATTAGGCAAAAAAGGAGACCAGAGCTATCTATTCTGAAAGACATTGGATTATTTATGCACAAGCTTACAAAGTTTCAGAGGAAAACAGCAAGAACTTCTTTCATAAGTATAAAGAAGATCTTACCCAAAGGAGTCATGAAAAACAAAAGGAAGCATGCCTGTACGATCCTTGTCCACATCAGTATAAATTTCACTGTAACAAGAAGTCGAAGAATCAATACAGATGCCATGTATCGACCAAATAATAACAACTCCACTAAAAAGAGAAATAATAGAATGCATTAGACCAGAACAAAACAGAATACAGAAACCTTCTCGTGCAAAGAAAACCACTTGGCTTTCCTTCAGTGAAAGGTGAATTTGCAAATAGAGCTGTTGCAATCTGTTTCATTTGTTGAAAGGTTCATGGACATCTGAAAATAAACAAATTTTACACCAAAAACAAGGGATCATAATCCTCACAGGCTGCAAAGCAAGACTAGCACGGAGTTTCCTTATCATATCTGTTTCCGAACTGAAGTCCAGATTAACCTAGAAAAAATGAACAATGATGGTGCTCACGAGTTTAAAAGATCTTCCGTGACCAAATGAATCACGTAGCGAGTATTCATAGCAAGAACCTCCTTTGATTAGTACAAATCGTTATACCTGTACACTACAAGTCCTGAACAATGAATCAATTCCTCACGAGCCAACTTTGGGCATGTAATTTAGAAAAACTTGATATCTTTCCTGAGCCAAAACACTTGATCAGAAGAAGTTATAACAACTTTCGGCAGTCAACAAGGCATGTTTCAACATTTGCTATCTCAATATAAGAATCGAAAATGCATCTCCATATGGTTGAATGGAGGATTATACCTTGGGCATCAAAGGTATGTCTTTAATCTCCCATTTAGGCTGATAACCAATATCAAGTAATCCAATTCCTATTTCCTTTAGAACCGATTGAACCTAGTAAAAAATGAACATAAAAAACAAGTTAACATCCAAGAGGAAGGAGAAAACAGAGAACATTCTGGAAGTGGCCTTTAACTAAAAACGATTTATGAATAGATTGTGGCATAGTTGCACATGAATTCCAAAGTACAAACATCTTTACTGACCTGATAAAGGTGTGAATCAACTTCAGCATGAATTTGATGCAGAGTTTCAAGGGGTGCACCGCTATGCTCGAACTGACCTCCAGGCTCCAGCGCTATGCTTTGGTTACCCTACCCAGCATTGTCACATTTTATTTTCATAAAAATCATGATAATGGCAAGGGTTTCTCGATAACTGATTAAACATATTGAGTCATACGAGAATGCACAAATTACAGGGAAATAATGGAAGTTAAACATAAAATGAACACAAATTAGAGGCGAATTTAAGCAATATTATACCTGTTTAAGTGCAATAACGTTGTAACCTTCAAAAATTTTATCCCAACCAAATCTCTCAGCAATCCCATTAAGCAACTCAGCTATTTGTTCATACTTCATTGGACGTAAAGTTTTTAGGTCAAACCCAAACCTCTCATGTTCAATCCCAATCCTAAGGAAGGAAGCATGATCAAGTTTACAAAAATTAGCACAAGCTATCCAAAAAACTGAGTATACAAAGCATGGTTAAAATAATGCAATAATATAGTATAAATTACCTCCAATTTTCCTTAGGCTTGCATCCAGAGGCAAAGTAGCCTATGAGATCCTCCTTGGTCAGCGGATCTGTTGAAACTGCAGCTGCTTCTGAGGGAGGCCTTGCATTAACGATCACGCTACGCCATCGTTTCTGGCCTCCGTCTAAGTTGCCTGCTACATGCAAAATCTGTGTCTTCCTAGCAGCATAATATAGTGAAGCTGTCTGTGAAATGAGTGCCATGGCTGCTCACAACAACAAGTTGCTAACCTCTTTGATCTTTCTTGATCAGCAAGTTCTGAACTTCAACTTCAAGGATTATATTTTTTTCCTTTCCAGAACAAGTTGTATTTACAGCCACGATCCTACAGGAATCTTAACAGACGTATAATCATAAGGAAATCATAATACATATATATCTTGTACCGAAACTAATTAAAAACTGTGAAAACCAAATATAATTATGGTAACCTTGGAGAACAAAGTGCGTTCGATGCAACACTCTAACTAGAGAGAGATTTTTTAACCATTTGATTTTAGGCATTACACACTTCCATTTCCTCTTAATACAAAACTTGATTAAAAAGAAAGTCCACAAACCACTTCTTTATTTACGTCATTGTATGAATGGGGGTATTCTCAAACAACAAAGTTACAATTAAAAAACTAAAAAATTTACTGAACAAAACACTTATATATTAATCCATAAAGTTTTTCATACAAAATACTTAGAATCATTGTTGGTGAAGTCAGTCATATTGATACTAAGAGAAATGCTAAGGAGACTCTCAAAGTGGGACTCTCCGCCACCTCATGTTTTTGCCACAATGTTTAATAATGTTGGTATGAGGATTGTGCTAAAAACATAAGGTGGCGAAAAGTCCATGGAGAGACTTTTAGAAGAGTCTCCTTAGCATTTCCCTTGATACCAATTAACATATAGGGTTTAATTTGTATTTTAATTAGGGTTGGTCATTAGGATGCAAAACTGTACAATTTTTTTGCACAGAAGGGACAAAAATGAGTGGGGGCATCTGCCCCCTCTAGGCTTATAGTGGCTCCATCCATGGACGTTAGGCAGCTGTTAACCGCCCGGATTAGTTCCGGGGCGTTTGAAAATTAAGAAAGTGTGCCTATATCCGCTTAGGTCGCGACTCTTACTTAGACAGAAAATCGATAACTTTCATTTTGTATTTTATTTTTTCAATAAAATGTAAGAGACTTGTTGAATATTAGGATGAAAACTCATTATATGTTTGTTCTCCATGTTTTCAATATGTTCTAATACTTTATAATATATATGTCATTTTATTTTGCAATTGATGTTTACAATTATTTTTCTTTAAGTATAAATAGGCACTTATATGCACAACGTATTATAAAGTTACTTAAATCCGCCTCGGCTGCTTAGACCCTCGCCTAGCCACTAGGCCTCAGCCCGCTGCCCGACTAGCGCCTCACGTCTTTTAGAACCTTGATTTACGTATCGCATATATAACCACCAAATTTCATGTCAATTTCCTAAAATATGGGATTTTCCCGCCATAAATTGAACAATTCAATGAGAACTATCTCAATTCCGAGCTTTTGGTGCTGAAATTCAATGCATCAGTTAAACAAAAAACCCAAAACTTCCAACCAAAAAGAAACCATTTGCTGAAAGCTCAGAAGCAATCACAGCACAGCACCATGGCTGATGCTTTAAAACCCTAAGGGTCCGTTTGGTGGGCTGGAATGGATTGAGCCTTAGGGATAAGATTGAATGGGCAGTGACTTGTAAGACATGATTTGTAACTCATGTATAAAAATATGTTAGATAACCCATTATATTATGGGCTCATAACTCATCATGTGCTATCCTTATCACGTTTGACACAACATATAACGGACTATATTCAAATCTATTTTAATTTATGAGATAGGAGTAACATCCAAACGGAGGACAATAAAATTAACGGAAGGAAAATCTGAGACAGAACACTTGAATCACCTGAAATTAGAAAAGCCAGTGAAGCGTTTGCATCCTTAAGTCTCCCACCCAGATCGCCCCCTGAGCTTCACATGCACCTCACGGGGCCTTTTCCCTTTCAAAGCAACCCTTTCCCTCTCCTTTCCGTTCCCAGAAGCCAGCCCCCTATCTCTCTCCCTCCCTTTTTCATTTCCCCGTTGCTTCCCCTCTATTTCAGAAGCCTCCTTTACTTAAGTATAAAATTTACTCATAATATGCTTTGAGCTGTGCTATCTATACATCCCTTTTTACCTCTCTCACATTCCTTGTTAATTTATGTCCTTTGATCTTCTTCAATTCATCCAATCCAACGGCCGAAAATTAAAAGGGTATGAGAGAAGTAAAAATGATATGTGGATATCACATCCCTATACTTTTCATTTGGCTTGAAGTTGTTCTAATTAATAAATTAAATTTTGTTTTTTTATATAAAAAATAAATTAGTGACTGCATCACGGCAGTCCACATTTTTGAGAGTCGAGAAGATTTACAGAGACTCCTCTCAAACCACCATCGTACGATTCAATAACGCCAAAAATCAAATCCAAAATATACCGTGTGGAATGTAGGGCTTAGAATTTGTCTTTTGGCATGTGGGATGCTTTACAATGACTTACCTGGTGTGCCTTTTCGGAAAGGGATCTTATAGGTCTCTTCCTCCCACTAAGTTAAGGGATTTGGACGGGTGAAATTTGATCCAACGGCTAAAGTTATTATAACTTTTTCAAGTGGATCCCTATTTGTAATCGTTGTATCAAATTTCAACGGTCCGGATCCTCGAACTTGATGAATTATGGGGAATGAATCCGGAGATGATCTCTTTCATGCCTTTTCCATCATTCTTTATTCAATAAACCTTATTTATTTCTTCTCAACTAATATTAATCTCTAGTTTGCAAAAAATGCCTTCTCACTTTTCTTTTCTCTTCTTTTACATTGCAAGGAATACACTTTCCAGATTCTATACAGCTAATGAATTTTCATATAAGCATTAGCGGATCAAGAATCCGAACCTCGAGGATTCTATTGTAAAATAAAAAAAATTTACATTCAAACAGAAATCGACAAAACTATGTTACGCACATGTCAACAAATACGATATATGCCTAAGTAATCTAATGAGCGATATCGAGGGTCATCAATACAATCTATCGAGATATTATCTAGTAGGCATTACTTCAAATACTTAATATACACAAAAGAAACTCGTACTAAACATTTAGAGTGTCCTAAAAAATCCTTCACATATATAATTTTTAGACTCTAAATAATCCAATGTTCTAAAAAATGGCCTAGGCGGTGGTGATCCGATGCGTTTTCTTGCAAATCGGTTGGAAAAATCGGCTGGGCTCTAGGCAGGCTAGGGGGTGCTAGGCGGCTAGAAAGTTTTTTTTTAATTTTTTTTTGAAATTAAAAAAAAAATCCTATCTACATTAATATATTTCCTTATTTTCCTCCTATTTTGCATTTTATGTGGTTTTAAATTGTGAACTTATTGTACATGTGTCATCCTACAATACTCCTTACTATGGTTATATGGCATATATGCTTAATGTGTTTTAAAATTTTGAACTTGTTGGATACTCTTTTTGCATTTTATTATTTTTTTATTATCTTATCCATGGATTTCATACAAGTTTAATTTTTTTGTAAGTGTCAATATGCATTTATTTACAAGATATACAAGAAATTTACCTAAATCCGCCTAGGCGCCCGTCTAGCTGCCTAGGCTCTAGGCACAAGCCCACCGCCCAATTAGTGCCTAACGTTTTTTAGAACCTTGAAATAATCATGAAAAAACCTTAGCCCCAATTTACATTCGTGTGATAAAAGCCATGTACATTATATTATGGGTAAATCGCCAAAATGGTCCCTGAGATTTGCATAACTCATCACTTTAGTCTTTGAGATTCCAAATCGATAAAAGTGGTCCCTGAGATTGTCCACCATCCATCATTTTGGTCATTCCGTTAAAAACTCTGTTAAGTGTCCCGGAGCTTTTGGCCAGAAGTTTGGGCAACTTTCAAAGCTTCGTAACTCAATCGTTTATTAACCAAATTCGACCCATAATATATCAAAATGAAGATAGGAAAATGTAGAATAATATTATACCTATTTCGAAGCCCAATGGTTGCCAGATATGGCTGGAAAATAGCCTCAAAGTTGACTAGCCGAGTAAAAACTTGATAACTCGCCGGAAACTGGATAAATTTTAAACGTTCATAACTTCTTCAATACGCAACGAAATCAAGTGATTCAAAAACAAAAATCATACTTCTCGACGAGACAAATAGAATGGTACCTTTTTTGATGGCTAACTCACCGTGGTTTGGCTGGAAAACGGCTCAAAAGTGGCTATCTTGGTTTCAAGTTAGCCACTTTCAAGCCGTTTTCCAGCCAAACCAGGGCGAGTTAGCTGTTGAAAAAGGTAACATTCTCTTTATTTTGTCGAGAAGTATGATTTTCGTTTTTGAATCACTTGATTTCGTTGAGTATTGAAGAAGTTATGAACATTTAAAGTTTACCCAGTTTCTGGCGAGTTTTCAAGTTTTCACTCGGACCAGTCAACTTTGAGGCTATTTTTCGGCCATCTTCGGCAACCATTGGGCTTTGAAATAGGTATAATATTAGTCTACACTTTCCTATCTTCATTTTGATATATTATGGGTCGAATTTGGTTAAGAAACGATTGAGTTACAAAGCTTTGAAAATTGCCCAAACTTCCGGCCAAGAGTTTCGGGACACTTGTTTTGAACGGAATGACCAAAATGATGGATAGTGGACAATCTCAGGAACCACTTTTATCGATTTGGAATCTCAGGGACCAAAGTGATGAGTTATACAAATCTCAAGGACTATTTTGACGATTTACCCTTATATTATAGTCACATCCAAAAAAGAGTGTTTTGGAGCATATGTGGTTGTGCCTTTTAAGTTAATATTTACTCAGAATGAGGCTGCACTTTAGTGTTATTATCAAGTGAGTCTAAAAAGAAGAGTGTCACCATTTCATCGATTGAGAATGGATCATATGGACGGTCGTGGCATGTGCATATACATGATCGTATACTACTGGCTTGGCTATCTGTCAATTATATAAATTGTAAAGCTTGTGAACGTGACTTATTGACCGAGTTTAGTCACGAATATAATTCCTTGTTTGTGCACCTCAATGAAATATTTTTCTATATCCTTAATAAGTGGAGGGGTTGATTTAACAAAAATATCCTTAAAAAAGTGGTTATATGGCCGTTCACTTAAAAAATTAATGAGAATATTGATGAATGTTAAAAGGAATGATCAAAATGATTGCTTCATAGTTTTACCTTTGCCCGAATCTCGTGCTACCTCTCCCTATAGTCGAGCAAGCAAACTACCATTTACAGTAGACAAACTTAGGGATCAGTTCTGTCGATTTTCCTTGTCATTGATCAAAATAAAGAATTATGTTAATCTCAAAGACCAATTTAAATAAATAGCTACTTATCACTCTGCAATGAAAAAAACTCTTTTGCAACCAATATATCACTAATGGTTTATTTTGATAAACTCTGACAAACACACAATAATGCTGCCTTGTCGCACTTGAACAAGTACCAACGCTATCACGTTGCCTTGTCGCACCTGAACCAAGGAGGAAAATATCGGTAATATCGGAAATATCGGTAGTCCGAAAACACGGAAATATCGATGGAAATATCGGGATAATATCGATATCGATAAAAATTACATGGAAACCACGGAAATTGTAAGAAAAACTTGGAAATTTTTATTGAAACTTTGCAGGATGTTTATTTAGTCAATTATCTATTAGTTTATCACAAAAAATTAGAATGAAATGCATTGCATGATGGATTTAACTGATTTAAGTTGATTATATAGCGAGCTGTCAAATATTGTGAGTGTAGAAAATATGTAGTAATTAATGAAAGAAGTTTAAACACACCATAATCATTTATATATAATGAATTAGTACAATATTTTACACTTTATACATTGCATGGTAAGATACATGAGTGACTAAGTACCACATAGAGTTCCTATGAGGTTCAAAATTTTCACTATCTTCATCATCTCTATGTGTAGAGTAAGTGTATTGTGAAGAGTAGTCAGCAACCATGACAATGACTTTCAAGAACCGAAACCCAAAAGTCAATAGGAAACCGAATACTTCGGTATTTTTCGGGATTTCGGGATTACCAAACAAATGGGATTTGGAAACCAATCCCATATCGAAAATTTCGGTATTTTTCGGGATGGTTTTGGTTTGGGATTTTTTCGGTTTGGTTTGGGATTTTTGAGAATTTTTTCCAACCATACATGTAAGTGACCAAATAAAAAATAGAAAAATTAAAAACCACATGCCATTGACTAAGTAATTAATTGACACAATTTAAAATATAATACCACAAAAAATTTGGAATATGTGCAAATTTGTTTCTTGCAAAAAGAATTCAAAACAAAACCATATATATAAATATTTTAGCATGTTTTCACAAAAACGTAAGTGGTATAGTGGTCAAGGCGCTGAAGGAGTTAGATGGGAGGAGTTCGAATCTTTTTATGTGCATGTTTGAGACTTTTCAGAAAATTTCAAATATTTTTAGGTTCATCTCGCGATATTATAGATAATATCGCGATACTATCGATATTATAGCGATAATTAAAGAAATACTCGCGAAATATCGTTATATGAAAAAACGATAATATCGGCGATATTTCGCCGATATTATCGATATTTTCATCTATGACCTGAACAAATACCAACGCCCTAACCTGTCAGCTCTATTCTCTAATGGACAAGGATTGTATGCCCTCCCACTTCCGATACTTTTCTGTGCTTTTTTGTTTGTGTAGTCATGGTTAAGTCACGTCAACATTTTATATTATTATTCATTTTTTGTCTTATTATCTCTATAAAAAAAACAATATAAAATGTTAACGTGGTTTAACCGTGACCACACAAAACAGAAGGGCATGGGAGGGCATTGAAAGTGGAAGGACATACAATCCTTATCCTTCTCTAATACCAGTTTACTGTACATATTAAATTCTCAATACGAATCTTGATTTCGATGAACTCTGATTAAACACACAATAATCAAACCGCAAAGAAAATACAAAAACACTAGTTTCCAAAAAAAAAAAAAAAGAAAAAAAAAAGGAAAATACAAAAACACCAAGCACAAAGAAAACGCACACACAAGAACACAAAATTATAATGGTTCAGCCAAAAATTGTTAACGTCCGCACCGATGATTCCGAGATAGTTCAATAGTATGAAAACCCCTTTGGTTCACTAACCCTAGGTCTTAATTTCTTTTACCCCTCACATTCTCTCAAAAGTGTCTTCCCTTATGTCTTGTGATCTCTTAACAATTTGATCTTACTCGCACACATAAAACCCTCCAGATGCCTTGTTCATATAATATAAGAATTAGGATTATACAGGAATTCAACCAGGATCGAAAACTCATCCCAAATCGTACACAACTAACCTTAATATATAGGACTCCTAAACTTGGTCATTTAGTCACGCTCACAAGCTTAATCTGCAATTTATATAATTGACAGCCAAGCCAGTTATATACGATCACGTTTACGCATATGCCACGGCCGTCCATATTATCCTTTCTCAATCGATGAAATGGTGACACTCTTTTTTAGACTCTAGATAATAAAAACTTAAAATGCAGTCTTATTCGAGTAAAATATTTACTTAAAAGGTACACGCACACATGCTTCAGACAAAATTTGAGATACTCATTTTTAGATGTTACTGATTATAATGTAGGGAACTTTAACGAAAAGCACCCGGTATTGTTCACTTTAACGAAAAATCACATTTTTACACTAAAAAGTCAATCATGGTACTATTCATTTTACCATTTATTTTGTCCTTATCATTAAAACTCAAAGTTTTCAAGCCCTTTTCATTAGTTTTCCTTATAATGTATATATGTCTGTGTATAACAAATTATTAAATCAAATTTTTTAAACCATATGATATGTGAAGAAAGTTGGGTTCCACCATAAAATGTGAGTTGTCCAAATTACTTAGAGGCATATGCAAGGTCCTTCATTTCAAGTCTAACACGTGGACAACACAAGTCGGGTGATGTGAAGCACATGTGGTCATTAAGTTTCATACATGAGACAACGTATACTCTAATATCATAAAGAAAGTTGGGGTTCTGTCATAACGTCAATTGGCAATATAGGAGTAGCCTAACTACTTATAAGCACATACAATGTCTCTTCCTCTCGTTAGTGTGAAATTCATTCTCAACAATGTGATTATTGATGATTCAATTATTACTAAATGTTGATTAGCATTTATTTTTTATTAATGACATTCATATGATTTGTTATTTTAATTTAAAAAATTGGTCTATTTAATATTATTCTTCGAGACACTATTAAAAAAAGAAAACAAAGTAGCAGGTGTGAACACAAAACGCAGGGATTTATAATAATTAGTTGAAAAAAGAAGTAGCATGTGTGAACACAAAACACAACACACAATTTTCAAACACCACACAATTTAATTTATTAATTAGACCAACCCCGCAATAGACAAATAAAAAAGCATATCATGAGTCATGAGGTGTGAACACCATAATTTTATATTTAAAATATTTGAGAAAATTGTAGTAATAGTCCCTTAATTTTAACTTAATTAGAATAATGATCTCTCAACTAAAAATTCTCGTCAAAATATGCAGTTATGGCCATTTATGTCAACTTCGTCAGAATTCCGTCAAAATGACTCATGTTGGAATGACAATTTCTATAATTTGGTTAAAGTTGAGGAATCATTGCTACAATTTTTTTCATTTAGTTTTTCATATTTGCCCCTTGATTCATCCGCACGTGTGTGGCACATGACTTATTTTGACAAAAGTTCTAATAGAGTTGACAAAAAGGACCATAGCTGCACGTTTTGATCAGTTAAGGAAACAATGGTCATGAATTTTTAGTTAAGGGACCATTGCTCCAATTGAGTTAAAGTTAATGGACCATTGCTACAATTTCCTCAAATTTTTTAATGCAAATTGTACTAATAGTCTCCATGATTTAGTTAGATTTGCACCTTCGTCCTCGTTTTCTATTGCATATTTATCGTACATATTCGCTTAAGTCTAATATTTTATCAATTAAGTTGAATTTTCCATCACATTTTGGGCACATCTTCTCATTTAAAAGCACCTATCGTGGATGAAATTTCTATTAGTTTGACGGAATAAAATTACGGTAACATTATAAAATAAGGAAAATTAATGAAAAATTGTTTGAAAACCTTGAGTTTTAACGAAAAAAACTAAATAAAAGGTAAAATGAATAGTATCAAGATTGACTTTTTAGTGTAAAATATGATTTTTTTAGTTAAAATGAACAGTACCGGAAGTTTTTTGATAAATTTCCCTATAAAATACAACAAAAAAGCTACAAACATTAAATTGAAAATCCGAGTAAACTACGAGGACTATTCATATTTAAATTACCCATTTCTTCCCTTGTTTTACAATAATTAGTGGGAGTAAGGGAAACTATTAAGATAATTAAAAAGGTATATTGTTCACGTGTAACGTACGAGGAATCTCGACAACATGATGTGTGTGAGGTGGCTATTAACTTCAATGGTGAATACTGTAAGAAAACCTAGCAATATATAAAGGGTCACGCACTTGGACTAGTCTCTCACTCACATTTTACTTACCTCTTTCCTTCCTTTCCTACTGAAAGCCAAGCAAAAACAGCTAGCAGTTTACGATGGCAAGCCTCATTGCTCCAGACCACTTCTCTCCTCACGACGATGCAGAAGCCCTCAGAAACGCATGCAAAGGTACTCTACTCTCTCTAACTAATTTTTAGCCAGTCTACACTGTCATATAAATTTAAAATCATACCGTTCTTGAAAGAAGTTATGGAATGAGAGCCAACAAAAGTGTCCAAATGTGTTTCCAGCCCTATCCTACCCCCCGTGTGTGTGTGTGTGTTTGTACGTGTACGCATGTCCCATACTTCTTTTGTTTGGTCTTTGATCATATGAATGTTAACCTAGGTAGGTTGGTGATTTATTCAATTTTTCTTCTTATGAGTAGATCATCACATGTTTCTTTCTTAAATTTTAACTTTGATCTCTCAAGTTTGGCCTAACTCATTCTAAGGGTAGAATAATTTTACGATCTAAAGTAATCTTAGCAAAAAAGAAAGAACAACTCCAAAATGGAAGAAATTATTAATTATGTCTTCTAAGTCCAGGAGAGGTGATGTATATATATAAAGAATGTCATATTATTAGAGATTGCCATGTTGCAACCACCTATTAATGCCACACCAAATCCAACCAAAACTCACATAAGCACCACCTCATTTGTGGATAATTAGTAGATATGCTAATTAATATATTCCTAAATACCACAATTTTAGTTGATTTCTTAATGTGAAAGATTTGCTATAAATATTAAACATTGTAAGAGCAAGAGCACAAGACAGACACTAGTAAGAGAGGACTCAAACCTAGAAAATTATCTCCAACAATGGCTACCCTAATTGCTCCTGAAAACTTCTCTCCCGTCGACGATGCTGAAGTTCTTCGAAAATCTGCGAAAGGTTTAATCATTTTATTCGGCCATTTAATTCTTATTTTATTTTTCATGCAGATGATTAATTGTGTTTTTTATTTTTTTATTTTGAGAATTTATATATATGGTAAATTTAATTTATATTTCATATTTTTGTATACCGTGTAGGATGGGGGACTGATGAGAAGGCTATACTCTCTATACTTGGACATAGAAACGCAGCACAGAGAAAGCAAATCAGGCTTGCTTACGAGCAATCTTATCAGGAAGATCTTCTCAAGCGCCTTGAGTCCGAGCTCTCTGGGGATTTTGAGGTTTTTTCTCTCATACTTTCACCCTTAGTCGATATTTACCATTGCTATTTATTTATTTATTTTTAAATATTCATAAGTCGAAAATAATTTAAATATTTTTAAAAATAAATACATGAAAAAAATGTGTTATGTTTTGATTTTTCTTGTGTATCACAAAACATAGAAATCTCCGAAGGGTTTTGTCCTTTTCCTACAAAGATATAGAAGAGGGTGGAAAGGAGAATATTACCATCTAATGAGAGCAACATTTGAAGGTTTCTAGAGAACAAATCAATGAGCTGTCAATAAATTATTAATTCCAAGTCTTATTTTGTTTAAAATAACGAGAGATTTTTCAGTGTGACTGGTACACGAGGTGGTACATCACGTGTTATTATACAAATGATGATATATGTGTGTTAAAAAGTTAATAACTTAAAAAGTAAAATTTCCCACCACTTACATAAAAGCACGTGATATACCATCCATGTTCCCGTCACAATAAAAAATTTCTCTAAATTAACAATGACATAGAACACATGTGGTACCATCTCTATTAAAGAACAATATTAATGTGGTACAAAAAATATGGTAAAAGTACTATTTATTAATATTAAGTAAATATTTTTTGAGATTTTTGTTGTGGACTGAAATGTTTTGATGAGATTAAAAGGTACCACTTAAATACAAGAGTTTTGAACATTTCAGTCAATTCATCACTTTTATATTAAATATATAGAATATAAAAGTTTTTGCCTCTCAAAACTCTCTACATGGATGAACTTACATGGTATCTACTTTCGAACTCAAATTTTCTATATTTTCAAAGTTATATTAGTTTTGTATCTCTTGTTTGAGCAATTTGTGTTATACCATATACTAAAACTAATTTCATTTGGGGATATGGCAAATGTAGAAAGCGGTGTACCGTTGGATATTGGATCCTGCAGATCGAGATGCTGTTTTGGCTCATGTGGCCATCAAGAAATCTGAGTGTAACTACAATGTCATCATCGAGATTGCTACCATTCTATCTCCTGAAGAGCTCCTTGCAGTAAGGAAGGCTTACCAAGTTCGCTACAAGCACTCCTTGGAGGAAGACTTGGCTGCACACACCACTGGCGATGTCCGCAAGGTACACGAACATTATTAACGGCAAGGACTTTTTTTGGCAAATAGTATGGCATGTTAAGTTATCGCACTGTGAATTACGTGAGAGTCCACTTTACTAATGGACAACATAGTAAGTTGGAGAATTTGCCATTCTTTGCCTCCTCTTTTTGGTATTAGGTGAACTATTATTTTGGTATTAGGTGAACTATTCTTTTGGTATCTGTGTTTTTCTCGAATGGTATTAGGTGAATTATTCTCTCCCCTCTTTTTTTCCCTTCCTTTCCCTCCCCTCCTATTTGAACGGTCACAGTTAAGTCACGTCAACATATTAGATGAATTTTATATAGAAGGAGAAAGACAAAATAGAGAATGTGAGAGGAGGAAAGGGAAGGGAATGGAAAGAGGAGGGGAGAGAATCCTAGTCTGAATTGTTAATGGTGTTTGATGGTTTTTGGTCAATGTTACAGCTTTTGGTTGCTTTAGTGACTGCGTATCGTTATGATGGTTCTGAGATCAATGCAAAACTGGCGAATTCGGAAGCTGATATCATTCATGATGCTATCAAAGACAAGGCTTTCAATCATGATGAAGTTATTAGGATCCTAAGTACTAGGAGCAAGACTCAGCTCATGGCAACCTTTAACCGCTACCGAGATGACCATGGCACTTCCATCAGTAAGGTACGTATGAACCTCCTTATGTCGAAGTTAGAACATCCAACCCAAAACTAATTACTTACAGAGACTTTTATCTACAAAGAGTCTAAGATTGAAGACTGCCGAGTTTGACCTCTAAGTTTTCTTCTTTTTATCACAGAGTTTGTTGGAAGAGGGTTGTGATGGTCTCCAGAAGGCACTGCATGTAGCCATCCGATGCCTCAATGACCCCAAGAAGTACTTTGAGAAGGTTCTTCGCAACGCAATCAAGAGGGTTGGAACTGATGAGGATGCTCTCACTCGTGTGATTGTGACAAGGTCCGAGAGGGACTTGAAAGACATCAAAGAGGTTTACTACAAGAAGAACAGCGTTCCTCTCGACCATGCTGTGGCCAAAGAAACTTCCGGGGATTACAAGGACTTCCTCCTTACTCTGCTGGGGAAGGAAGATTGAAAATTTTCGCTGAGCAAATTAGTATGATCAAGTGCTATGAGTGCTTCTGTTTTTCTATTGAGTTTGATGACTGTCTTTATTTTCCGTGTTTGTGTTTCCTTGTGGTGTGACTATCTACCTTACCTTTATCTATGTTTGTTGGAGTTTAAGGTTTTTATCAAGACCTTTTGTTTTCGTTTCGGATGTTATGGAGTATTAATAAAAGTTGTCTGTCAGCTTTTTAATCAAGGGTTGGATTAAATGGAAGTTATATTTATAATCTAGCAACAGATTTCGATTAACAGCAAGCGAGGAAAGTAAAAGGATGTAATTAAATTGCAAAACTAATATGCCTGATGATTAACTATGAGGAGAAATGGATATGCTGAGCAAAAATATATGGGTGTGAGTCGTGCGACTTCTATAAATAATGTCCGTCTTGTTCTCTTGCCAAAAGTCGGGCAAAAAGTGTCTTCGTGATTTCTACTAGGAGAACAGGACGTAAGGACTAAAAACTTGAACAAATCTAAATCAATAGTATCAAAATCCAAGGAATCCTCCCATTAAACCATAAGAAAGCTTGTAGATAAATCTCAGGATCTATCAACAGAATAACTCGTTATATGATCGCTTAAAATAAAAAACAACCCAAATATTGGTATATGAATTACAAACTTATGTACGTGGATTGTGTCATTAATTGCTTAGAGAATGTTTGAACTATGTCCTTAACTATTAGAAAATGTTAATAAATGTTTATAGGTAATCTAAAAGTTTCTTACGCCTCTAGTAGTAATATACTAATATTTCCTTAAGCTCATATTCAACTGGAGAAAACTTGGGCTTACTTTCAAAATAGGCTTTGCTAATCTCATCCCATTTCATTCATTAACTTGAGCAAAGAGGGAGTGGCCTCACCAGCTTGAGTCTCTGCACGCTACTTTGAAGGTGCATCGATACTTCTTTGAACACGAAATGAGTTTATTGAAACGCTAAAATGCCTCATTGATTGATTGATTTATTTCAGTTTCTCTTAATGATAACACAAAACACATACAGATAGCTATAAGAGCCATGAAAAAGCCAAACAATCGAAAACAATTGACAAGGGTAACACAGAGACCCTTTCAAGTAATCCCGACAAACCCCAACTTTCCGTCCTGCCGTTTTAGTCAACCTCCTCTTGCAAGCAATGTGAGTAGGAAATCCTTATAATTCCCATTAGCCGTCTCTTCAATTTTCTCAACTAAAGAGACTCCATGATGGTTCTCGAATTCCTCCTTGATCTCCATCATGTCCGAGTGAGCTCGGGTAACAATTACTCTAGTCAATCCCTTCTTGGTATGCTTATGGACATCAGTTCTCAATGAATCTTCCAAGACCTGATAAGCACAAGAGTTCAATAATTGCATGCACAAGGTTGCCTAAGAGGTCATATGTAATATTGCATGAGTAACTTGATACAAAATTTGTGACTCTGGCTTACCTTGCTGAAATATTTCTCAGGAGTACACAGGCATTGCACCGTCTCTTTAACCTCACAGCATGATCAAGATCCTAAACAAAACAATGTGACTTTAGAAAATAGATGCAAGTAGTATTCTGAATACTGGAAGTATTTCGGTTGACAAAATTTCTGGATAATGTTGCACAGCCAACTCTTTCTCCCAACTTATTTCTCTTGCATACGTTTGTTAGTAGGCCAAGAAAAATTCGAAGAATTAGCTAGGCAGTTGAACGTTTCTCTTTGGACCTTATATACATACTTCATCAATGTCGTGGCCAGAAATCTCCTCGTAGTGTTTATAGACTTCCTTGAGATGGGGCTTGTTCCTTGTTGATAGTATCCTGATCACCTCATCATCTTTGTTGATGCACAAAATCAGTGAGGACTTTGGTACAACAGAAAGTATCAAGTTTGTGACCTTCGCTAGATTGCTTCGGTCACTAGTGTGGATAAGTATGTAAATGGATAGAGATAGGGAAGCAAACACAAGATGTACGTGGTTCACCCAGATTGGCTACGTCCACAGAGTAGAGGAGTTCTCATTAATTGTAAAAGGTTTACACAAGTACATAGGTTTAAGCTCTCCTTTAGTGAGTACTAGTGAATGATTTAGTACAAATGACATTAGGAAATATTGTGAGAGAATGATCTCTATTTATAGAAGAGAGTTTCTAGTTTCATTCTGACATTGGCACGTGTCGTGTTGTGATTGGCTTCTGATGTTGACATGTGTCGCGCTATGATTGGCTTCTGATGTCGACACGTGTTGCGCTGTGATTGACCTCCTGGTTGAAGGGAAACTTTTCTGGGTCCTTGACGGTATAACGTTGACCGGTGCTCAGTAGTTTCAGGATTGGTCAAGTATGGTACAAACAGTGCTCCCCTAAGTTCCCGAGTGAGGGAAGCTCCTCAGTTGGGGACTTGCAAGATCCAAGCCATTGAGTAATCACGAAACTTCTAAGTACTGAAGTGTGATATCATTTTCACTTGCCTTATCTGTCTCATATGTAGATGTGGCATCTTCTCTGGAAGTACTTTTCCTCCCTCCAGGGGTGGTATCTTTAACCAATGAAGATGCACAAGGTAATGTATCAATTTCACTTGAAGCTTACTTGTAGTTTCGGGCTTGGTCAAGTGCGATACAAACCCTATAGTAGGAGTCCCCCAAGTCGCCGAGCTAGGAGATTTGTCGAAAGAGGTAACAGACAAGGTAAGCAATCAGACTTCCAAGCAAGCAACCTGGATCGGAGATTCGACTTCGGCTTCCGGTTGATTATTCTCCTTCTCCTTGTGTCGTAAACAGTAACAAGGATAAGGAGAAGCAAATGGAGAAGAGATAATATGAGATACTTTTTCTTTTGAAGAAGTAACTTTCCACATGCTTATTCTTGAACTGGGCTGGAAGGTTTTCTAGTTTCCTCCAGAGTATAAGGCTGACTTAAGAATTTGAGGGTCAAAACAAGTCCATCAAATCTAGAGTACGTTCGACCCTGATGATATGAGATACTTTTGCTGTTGACAAAGTAATGGATGTATCAGCACGTGTTCTGTTACGCTTGTCTCCACATGCTTCCTTGTATCCTTCTCACTTGCCCTATCTGTTCCTCAGACAGATGTGGTATCTTCTCTAGAAGCATAAGATGTTGAAGATGAGTACTCGAGAGCAATGCCAGGTAAGTAATCAGGCAAGGGGTTCCAGGCAGTCAGTTCCTGACTGGAAGCTTGATTCCAAGTGCTGACTGATTGCTCTCTTTCTCCTTGTCTTGCAGGTAAGAACAAGGCCAAAGGAAAAGACAGGGAAAAAACATGATATGGGATACTCTTGCTTTTAACCCTGATGATATGAGATACTCTTGCTCTGGTGTGGCTTGTTTGTAGAGGTATTATCGGGAGGAAAAGAAGCTAAGTATTTCGAGAGACTCTGCTGAGAGTACCCTTTCGGATGTGAAGAAAAGTTGAGCATTTTTTTTATTTGCAGGTATGCCTGGTTGTGGAGGATGAAGGTCGACATATATAAGAGTCTCCCTAACAACAAGTAGTAGTGCTATTCCTTTACCCTTCTTGGTCATAACAATGTAGTGGGAGCTGTAAGCTTCACGTGTTTTAACTTTGTTAGAGCACTTTGAAAAAGTGGTATGTGGTATCTAGAAAGTTGATGTTGCGTGTGAAGATTGCAGACAAGCTTTATCCAAGAAAATCTGGCTCTCGAAGTTCGAAGAGCAGTGCCTCTTCGGTTTTCGAACAAGCAATCCTGTCGGGGATCTGGCTCTCGAGATTCAGTGAACGGTGCCTCTTCGATTTTTGAGAAAGCAATCCTATTGAGAGTCTGACTCTTGAGATTCAGAGAGCAGTGTCTCTTCGATTTTTGAGAAAGTAATCCTATTGGAGGTTTGTCTCTCGAGATTCGGAGGGCGGTGTCTCTTCGATTTTTGAGCACGTAATTCTGTTGGGAGTCTGGCTCTCGAGATTTGGAGAGCGGTGCCTCTTCGATTTTTGAGAAAGCAATCTTGTTGGGAGTCTGACTCTTGAGATTTGGAAAGCAGTGTCTCTTCGATTTTTTAGAAAGTAATCCTGTTGAGAATCTAGCTCTCGAGATTCGGAGGGCGGTGCCTCTTCGATTTTTGAGCATGTAATCCTGTTGGGAGTCTGGCTTTAGAGATTCGGAGAGCGGTGCCTCTTCGATTTTTGAGCAAGCAATCTTATTGGGAGTGTTTTCTCGAATGTGAGTAAAGGTTGGGCATTTTTGCCAGTCTGCCTTGCCACGGAGCACGAAGATTGACACACATTGGGACTTTCTAGTTATCAAGCAGTGGTGTTGTTAATTTACCCTTATGGGTAATAGTAGGGTAGCTGGACCTTCAAAATTTATGTGTCTAAACTTTGTCAGAGATCTTTGGCAAAGTTATCTGTGGTACCCGAGAAGTTGATGTTGCGTGTGGAAAGTGGTGTCTCTTCGGAATCCGGAGAGTGGTGCCTCTTCAATTTTTGAACCAACGGCCCTGTTGCCCTTTCTTTTATAAGGGCACCAATTGTGTGCAAGAAGTACATTCAGAGAGTTATTGCTTGTAGGAATTTTCCCATTACTTAAGAGATTTACTGCACCTCATTTCTCCTTCATCATTTTTGAGAATGTCTGGCCCATCCGACCGTCGTTTTGACTTGAACTTTGGTGAAGAGGCAGCCATGCCTTCTCAAGATAACATATGGCGCCCATCATTCTTATCCCCTATTGGTCCTCTTACCGTTTGGGACTCTGTGATGAAGAATGATATGACCGTTGCGGTGGTGGCCATGAACCTTCTCACTCCCAAAGATAACAGATTACTTTCTAAACGGTTTGATGAGTTGGCTGTTAAGGATTCTCTGGCTCTCAGTGTTCAGTGTGCAGGTTCTGTGTCTAATATGGCCCAATGCTTATTTGCTCAAACCCGCCAAGTTGAATCATTGGCAGCTAAAGTGATAAGTATCAAACAGGAGATCAGAAAGCTCAAGCATGAGAATAAACAGTTGCACAGGCTCGCACATGACTATGCTACAAACATGAAGAGGAAGCTCGACCAGTTGCAGGAATCTGATGGTCAGATTTTACTTGATCATCAGAGGTTTGTGGGTTTGTTCCAAAGGCATTTATTGCTTTCGTCTTCTAGGGCTGTACCGTGTAATGAAACTCTAAATGATCAACCTTCGGTGCCTCCTCCTTCTGGGGTTCTGCCTAGTACTGAGGCTCCGAATAATCACCCTTTGGTGCCTACTCTTTCTGGGGCTTTGCCGACTGCTGAGACTTCTCAAGAGCAACCTTTGTGAAGGGTCCCTCTTGTTTGTTTATTTTGATTTATGTATATGTACATATTTGTAACTTATCGGAGATATCAATAAACAAGCTTTGCTTCATTTCAACGTATTGTGTTAAATACACCAAGACCTACTTCACTAAGTTCTTTGAATTTTTTCTTTTGTTGAAGCTTGTATGTTGAAGCTTTGAGAGTGAAGCATGTATGTTGAGGTAGTGCTCCCTTAATTTCCCAAGTGAGGAAAACTTCTCGGTTGGAGACTTGAAAAATCCAAGTCACTGAGTGGTCGTGAGACTTCTAAGTATCAAGGTGCAGTAGCACATGGTAGGAGTCCCCCAAGTCTCCGGTCGAGGGAGTTGACGAATGAGGCATTTCCTTTCTAAGTGGTAGCCCAAAACTCCTCCTTCATATATATTTGTTATGAAAGTTGTTAGGCCCAAAGAAGAGCAGGCCTAGACAATTTTTAAATATTTTTTTTTTCGAATTTGTTTTTGAATTTTTGAATTTTTGAATTTTCCGAATATATATATATTTTTTATGCTTTGTAGGTGAAGCTTTGATGTTGAAGCTTTGTAGGTGAAGTTTGAGGTTGAAGCTTTGTTGGGTACTATGAATTGATTTTGCTTCACACTATCTTGATCAAGAGTGTGTGAAGCTTTTGTAGGTGAAGCTTTTGTGTTGAAGCTTTGTAGGTGAAGCTTTTGTGGGTGAAGCTTTTGTGGGTGAAGTTTTTGTAGGTGAAACTTTTGTGGGTGAAATTTTTGTAGGTGAAGGGTCAAGCTTTTGTGGGCGAAGCTTTTGTGAGTTAAGCTTTTGTGGGCGAAGCTTTTGTGGGTTAAGCTTTTATGGGTGAAACTTTTGTGGGTGAAGCTTTTGTGGGTGAAGCTTTTGTAGGTGAAGCTTTTGTGGGTGAAGCTTTTGTGGGTGAAGCTTTTGTGGGTCAAACTTTTGTGGGTCAAGCTTTTGTAGGTGAAGCTTTTGTGGGTGAAGCTTTTGTGGGTGAAGCTTTTGTGGGTTAAACTTTTGTGGGTCAAGCTTTTGTAGGTGAAGCTTTTATGGGTGAAGCTTTGTGGGTGAAACTTTTGTAGGTGAAGCTTTTGTGGGTGAAGCTTTTGTGTTGAAGCTTTTGTAGGTGAAGCTTTGGAGTTGAAGCTTTGTAGGTGAAGCTTTGGAGTTGAAGCTTTTGTTGGGTACCATGAATTGATTTTGCTTCACACTATCTTGATCAAGATAGTGTGAAGCTTTTGAAATTTTGTAGTTGTCCTTCATTGATGAAGCTTTATTGAATTTCCCTATTTTATTTTATTTTATTTTATTTTTTTTAGGAAAATTAGAAATTTGAAAATGTGGGAGAGACAACAAATACAAATTTTGCTTCCATACTGTTGAGTAAGAGATTGTGATACAAGCTATACCTTATAGTAGTCAAAGGTTTGGATGAACCATATAAATTGAATTTGCTTGGAACAGTCTTGATCAAGAGTGTGTGAAGCTTTCTACGAGTTGTAGTTGCCCTTAATTGATGAAGCTTTTGTTGGCACCATAAATTGGTTTTGCTTCACACTGTCTTAATTAAGAGTGTGTGAAGCTTTTGAGAATTGTGGTTGAACTCTTTTGATGAAGCTCTTGTTGGCACCATAAATTGGTTTTGCTTCACACTGTCTTGATCAAGAGTGTGTGAAGCTTTTAAGAATTGTGGTTACCCTCCATTGATGAAGCTCTTATTGGCACCATAGATTGGTTTTCCTTCACACTGTCTTGATCAAGAGTGTGTGAAGCTTTTGAGAATTGTGGTTGAACTCCTTTGATGACAACATATACAAATTTTGCTTCCACACTGTTGAGCAAGAGATTGTGATGCAAGCCACACCTTGTAGTGTTTGCATTGTTACAAAGGAGAAATGTATGAAGCAAATGCAAGAGGGCTGAATAGCTTGATCTTCGTATGCCATGCACTAAAGCTGTTGTTGGCTTGCAATAAGATTTTGTTGGTGACTATAACTCTTGTTGGGCATAAGTGCTCCCCTAGTTGAGTTGTAAAACATGAGGGTTTTTGATTATTTGTGAATGCTAGGAGTTCACATGTACAAGTTGTACCACTCGTCTTCTGGTTGGTGGAATAATGGTGAGTTGCTTTCATCAACTGGTTAGTGGCACGAAGATGAGTTCCTTCTTCACCTGGTTGGTGGCATGAGTGGCAAGTTGCCAAATGATATTAGAGTACGGGTTGTACATTTCATCACCTGGTTGGTGGCATGAAGGAGAGTACGGGTTGTACATTTTATCACCTAGTTGGTGGCATGAAGATGAGTTCCTTTTTCACCTGGCTGGTGGCATGAGTGGCAAGTTGCCAAATGATATTAGAGTACGGGTTGTACATTTCATCACCTGGTTGGTGACATGAAGATGAGTTCCTTCTTCACATTTCATCACCTGGTTGGTGGCATGGGTGGTAAGTTGCCAAATGATATTAGAGTATGGGTTATACATTTCATCACCTGGTTGGTGGTATGAAGGAGAGTACGGGTTGTACATTTCATCACCTGGTTGGTGGCATGAAGATGAGTTCCTTCTTCACATTTCATCACCTGGTTGGTGAGAATAAGGGCAAGGTGTTGAGGCATATTGTAGCAAGTGTCGAAGACATAAAGTATGTTGAACCCTTTTGAAGCACGGTTGGCTTATGTATGGATGTGTTGGAATGTATGATGTTTATGTATGAATGTGTTGGAATGTATGATGTTTATGTATGAATGTGTTGGAATGTATGATGTTTATGTTGATTGATATGAGTGATGCTTATGAATGTTTTGCTATGCATGAAGGGATCCATGCTTTTGATATGTGAACCATGTTGGTTGTAACACTTAGTATCATATACTTTGTGTCAAAGTACGCATGTTGAAGCTCTGAGTTGGAGTATAATGGTAGGTCAGCGTAAAGCAAGTGTTCTAATGCTAGGAACGCAAAAGACTCAGAAGAAGTTGTTTGAATTCCCTCTTCTTTAAATATTTGCCGAATGGCTTGTGTGACAAAAGATCTCAAGCGGTTGAGAGTCAAAACATTTGTAATATGTATGTCTTCTTATAATAGCATTTCCTTCAGTACCTAGTCCTCCACTTTGAAAGAGTGAGGCTTGGCCCCATAGTCATAATAGTCAATGGTACGTTCACCCCTAATTGTCTTGATACGAACTTTTATCCCTCTTGTTGTAATGGGCTTGCTGAGAGTAAAAATCATTCCTCTTACCAAGAGACAGATACGTATGGTGACTTAGCGAGTAGCTAAATGAGGCAGGAAATGATACAATGGGTGTTTGAATGGCCAAGATCTCCTCACTTGGTAGAACTTGACTTCCACTTCCCACTTGTTGATAAGGATTAACCATATGGGGGTTCCCTTGTTATGTCATTGCTTCGGCGGAGATGTGGTTGTAAACCTGTGCCATCACCTTAGAGTAAGTCTTCCAAGTGTTGGCATTGATCATGTACTTGAAGAAACAATCACGTTGGCATGCTGTGAATGCCTTGAGGGCGGTTTTGTCATTTGCCTCAGCGCAGCGAGAATACTCATGACTGAAGCGACCGGCATACTCTCGTAGTGACTCGTCCGGCTTCTGGCGAATAGTGTACAGGTCATCTGTATAATGCAAGCGATCAGTCTGGAAGATGTGTTGAGAGACAAACAGTTTCCTCAGTTCCTCAAATGAGTCTACTGTCTCAGGTGAAAGATGACAATACCAGTTTAGAGCTCCGCCAGAGAGGGTGAAGGGGAAGAGAAGACATCGCTCTTCGTCGGTGTTCATCCGATATGCCATGGTGGACTCAAAGAGGTTAAGGTGTTCAATTGGGTCTTTCCTTCCAGTATAGAGTTGTAAACCAAGCTTTTGTTTTGTCTTCGCTTGAAGGGGGGTGTCGAGGATCCTCCTTGTGAAAAGGCCAGGCCTGGGTTGGTTCCAGTTAGGTATCTCAGCTTGACGTTTGGCCTTCAACTTGTTTACTTCTTCAAGGAGCCGTAGGACAAGGGGGTCCTGAGTAGAGTCATGTACCACTAGAATTTTCTTTCGTAAGTCTTCATCGCCTCTTGAAAGTAGGAAAGTTTGAGCAAGGGCGTGTGGTTTTTTCTTGGACTCGCCGTACTGACTTCTAGGGTGAGTCTGTCGGAATACCGCAAAGTCCCCTGTACCTTCATGTTCCTCTAGGACCGGTTGTTCCTTCCCTAGATTGGCAACTGGCCTGGGTCGTGGGAAGGGACCGAGTCTTTTAGAAACCCTTAGGTCATTGATCTTCGAGCATATGTGGAGGGGATTCTCTCGATGTTACTTTAAGAAATCTCGGCAGTCAGGATAAACAGCTTTCGATCCTTCCAACCTTTCTGCAAGGAGGTGTCTTCCTCAATTTCTCCTGCTTCAGGTTGAAGCATCTGGGTTGAGAGAAGTCTCATGTTGATCAATGTTTTGATGATTAGCTTGCTCCTCATTAGGGATACTCATGTCGAAGAGAGGTGACCCTCCGTGTTGGGGGGTACCTAGATGATGGTTGATGTCCACAGGGGCAACGAGCTCCCGTGTTTGAGTACGCCTAGTTTCGTGGAACGTCTCAAAGAGCTTATCATACTGCTCTTGGAGCACCTCATTCTTCATTGCTATCTTGTTGTTTTGAGCTTCTAGCTCATCGACTTTAGCTTAAAGAGCAACCATTTTTCATTCCATCTTTCGTTGCTTCGCACTAGGTGCAAGAAGGGTGTCATTCTATGTGTTGTGGCTTCCTTCGCTCCCCATGTTGGAGAGGGATGCATGGTCAAAAGAGAGTGTACAAATGGTGGAAACCAGCTTGGCAAAGCTGAAGAGAGTGGGAATAAGTGTTGTTCCCACAGACGGCGCCAAATGTTGATGCACAAAATCAGTGAGGACTTTGGTACAACAGAAAGTATCAAGTTTGTGACCTTCGCTAGATTGTTCCGGTCACTAGTGTGGATAAGTATGTAAATGGATAGAGATAGGAAAGCAAACACAAGATGTACGTGGTTCACCCAGATTGGCTACGTCCACAGAGTAGAGGAGTTTTCATTAATTGTGAAGGGTTTACACAAGTACATAGGTTTAAGCTCTCCTTTAGTGAGTACTAGTGAATGATTTAGTACAAATGACATTAGGAAATATTGTGAGAGAATGATCTCTATTTATAGAAGAGAGTTTCTAGTTTCATTCTGACATTGGCACGTGTCGTGTTGTGATTGACTTCTGATGTTGACATGTGTCGCGCTATGATTGGCTTCTGATGTCGACACGTGTTGCGCTGTGATTGACCTCCTGGTTGAAGGGAAACTTTTCTGGGCCCTTGACGGTATAACGTTGACCGGTGCTCAGTAGTTTCGGGATTGGTCAAGTATGGTACAAACAATCTTCATTGTGGTGCCTCTTATTGACATCCTTAATGGCATTAACAAGTGTTTTGGCCTCAAATTTTGCAGTGTCATCCTTAACCTTTGATCCTTCATACCTAAAGGAACTCACAAGAGCAACCAAGAGCTGGACAAAATGAAAACGAAACACCAGTTAAATGACTTCACATATTCATTTCATACACACACATATTCATTTCATACACACACATATTACAATTAATATGTTCAAGATCCCAATTAGAAAATGAAGAAAATAAATGAATTTCAAATGACTCAATACGTATAGTTAGTTTTAGCCCTTTTCAACTGCATATTATCTAGTTATTTGAAATACATTTAACCTAATGCCTTCTAATTTTTTAGCAAAGTTAGATTTCTTATCAAAACCAAATCTTTTCTTTCACGTTCGTTCAACCGAATGGAACCTATGTATTTCAATGTCCTAGTTATTAAATTACCATACTGCACATTTAATAGCAATACTAGTACCATCCCTTTTTTGAAACCTTATCTTTGTGCAATAGTGGTGCAATAAAATTGAAAAAAAAAACCAACGAAGTACAAGGCCCATATTTCTCAATTCTCACTTCGATCTATCTCAGATCACAATTATCAAACAGGCACTATTAATTATCCCACAAACGAAAGAAAACTAAGAGACAACTATGCAAGTACTGAGTATGGAAGATGAAATTTACCTTGCCTTCAGGGCTATCAACGCGGTAGGCAACATCTTCTCAATGGAGTGATCAAAGAGGGAATGGTAGGCCTTCCTAGCTCCTAATAGCTCCTCGGAAGATCTAGTGTGTGTTCATATTAGCATTTATTTTTTTCTAGCTTTATCAAGTTGTGCAAGCATGTTAGCCATTGGATCTCTATGTTATCAAACCATTGAATCAATCTTAAGCTATCAAACCATTCTAGCCATTTGGATCTCTATGCTCACCAAAGGTAAAGGGCTTTAAGCTGCCTTCAACGCTCCCCATGGTTATGCATGACTCTTCATTCAAACCTAAGACCTCTCATTTTTAAGTAAAGAAGAATATCAGCAGACCGTAGTACTAGATGATCTATCATTCATTTCTATCATAGCGTGAAAATACTCCTTTTTTGGTAAAGGGCTTTAAGTTGCCTTCAACGCTCCCCATGGTTATGCATGACTCTTCATTCGCAATCATGCTGCCTTGTCGCACTTGAACAAATACCAACGCCTAACCTGTCAGCTCTAATACTAGTTTACTGTACATCTTAAATTCTCAAGAACACAGCTTGGCTGCTAACATTTCAGCAGGAGGTGGTGCTTACACCCAATCCCGAGTGGACACGTGTCCAAGTTTTGATTAACGTTTCCACCCGGGATTGGGTGTAAGCAGCACCTCTTGCTAAAATGTTCAGCAGCAGCGAAGTCTCTTCCGATTCTCAATATGAATCTTGATTTCGACGAAGTCTGATAAAACACACAATAATCAAACCGCAAAGAAATACAAAAACACCAAGCACAAAGAAAACGCACGCACAAGAACACAAAATTATAATGGTTCAGCCAAAAATTGTTAACGTCCACTCCGATGATTCCCGAGATAGTTCAATAGTATGAAAACCCCTTTGGTTCACCAACCCTAGGTCTTAATTTCTTTTACCCCTCACATTCCTTCGAAAGTGTCTCCCCTTGTGTCTTGTGATCTCTTAACAATTTGATCTTACTCGCACACATAAAACCCTCCAGATGCCTTGTTCATATAATATAAGAATTAGGATTATACAGGAATTCAACTAGGAGCGAAAACTGATCCCAAATGGTACACAACTAACCTTAATATATAGGACTCCTAAACTTGGTCATTTAGTCACGCTCACAAGCTTAATCTGCAATTTATATAATTGACAGCCAAGCCAGTTATATACGATCACGTTTATGCATATGCCACAATCGATGAAATGGTGACACTCTTTTTAGACTCTAGATAATAAAAACTTAAAATGCAGTCTTATTCGAGTAAAACATTTACCTAAAAGGTACACGCACACATGCTTCAGACAAAATTTGAGATACTCATTTTAGATGTTACTAATTATAATGTATATGTCTTTGTATAACAAATTATTAAACCAAATTTTTTAAACCATATGATACGTGAAGAAAGTTGGGTTCCACCATAAAATGTGAGTTGTCCAAATTACTTATAGGCACATGCAATGTCCCTTATTTCAAGCTTAAAACGTGGAAAACACAAGTTGGGTGACGTGAAGCACGTATGGTCTGTAGACTTCATACATGAGACAACATATACTCTAATACCATAAAGAAAGTTGGGGTTCCATCATAGCACTAATTGGCAATATAGGAGCAGCCTAACTACTTTTTTTTTTTTATATAAATTTTTTTAGAGACGGATTAGGCGAGATTAGCTCTTCGTCAACAGTCGCGTGCGAGGCACCAACCCTCTTCCAAATGAGAAAGGACTGTTGCACCCAGAAACCCCCCGCCCGTCCCCCCTCTACAAGATTTTATTAATAATAAGAAGAAAAAAGGAAAAGTAGAACAAACGGGGGGACTAGGCCAAAACCCGCTAAAAACAATTAATGAAAATGATATGGACTAGTTTAAGGGTGCTTAGCTTCAGTCACCTAAATTGAATTCCCATAATTCAGTTGTTTATATTTCTTTCCCAAAATCCTCTTCCATAGCAACAATTTGCTCCTCATGAGCTCGAACGGAAGAATGGAAGCCCAACACAATCTCTTCTATAAGACGCATCAACAAAATCGGGTACCAAGTCCCACCACGTAAAGCTACTATTCATTGCACCAAAATTAGCAAAAGCATCCGCCAAACAATTCCCTTCCCTGAAAATATGCGAAAAACGCAAATGCAAGCGAGCAATATGCCATAAACAATTTGCCCAAGAAACTTTAAGAAACCATGGAACATCTATGGAGTGAGCTGATAGTAGGCTGATGACATGCATAGAATCTGTCTTTAACCAAATGTTATGCCATTCTTTATCCCATGGAATCTGAATTGCCTCGATGACAGCCACAATCTCTGCAACAACTGCACTTGGATAAGAAGACGAGGAGGCAAACTGTCCTAAAAAAAGACCACTGGAGTCACGAAAAACACCACCACTACCCACTTGACCATTCCTTTTACAAGACCCGTCTGTGTTAATCTTAATCCACCCAATAGGAGGTGGACGCCAAAACACAGGCACGAAACTAAGAGCATCTAAAGAAAGGGATGAAATTCTTAACATGGAGAATATGGGAATCGATACACAACCAGTGAAAGAAGAAAAACAAGTAGAAGCTGATTCCTTCCAATGCCGTAAAAGACAACGTTGGGACTCGACAATACTGAAACTTTTGTTCTCAAACCTGATCTTGTTCCTTTCGTGCCAAAGCCACCAAAAGAAACTGCAAATAACCAATAACCAAAGTTTTCGAACAGATGTGGGGAAAGATGAGACCAAAGAACCATAAAAAATATCTTCAATGCATTGCCAAGGATCATAAGGCTTGCCAAAAAGAATGAAAATCTATTTCCATAAAGCAACTATTTGAGGACAATGCAGAAGAAGATGGTCACAAGATTCCCTAGCATTATGACAAAAAGCACAATAAGAAGCTAAAGCCACACCTCGGCGTTGCAATAAATCATCAGTCAATAATCTTCCATGACAAGCTTTCCAAACTACTAAGCTTTTGCGTGGCTGAATAGATTGATGCCAAACCATTTTAGCCCATTTTTTATGTGGAGCATGAGATGAGAAAAAAAAGAAAAGCCTCCTTAGCTGAAACAGTACCCAAAGATGAACCTGTCCAAAATAACGCATCATCCATGTGTGCAATTGGCAATGGAGTCTTCATAATCTTCTCCGAAAGATGAGGAAAAGAAGAAGTAAAGACAATGGGAAGAGACCATTTTGAATCCAGAATAAAATCTTTTACCTTCGAATTCAAGGGAATTATGTCAACCTCACCAATATTAGAGAGCAAAGTGGTTCCAAGCCAGTTATCATACAAAAAAGAAATCTTACGGCCATCACCAACATTCCATTGAAGGGAACTATAGAAGGAGGGCCATAATTGTTTAAGCCCCAAACAAACGGAAGACTTTTTATAAGACTTTAGCAAATGAAAGTTGTCTTTAAGAAATCTATTACGTAACCAATCCGAAGCCGGTGAGGAAGAAGAAAATACATCCCAACATTTTTTAAGAAAGAGAGAACGGTTGGATTTAAAAAGATCTCGGATACCCAAACCACCCTCTTCTTTCAACTTACAACAAGAACTCCAAGCTATTAGAGGCATACCTCGTTTAAGAAATTTCTAATCCACCCTTGAACTTCACGTAGCAAATTAGTAGGCCAAGCATAAATTTGTCCTCTCATCAGTGTGAAATTTGTTATCAACAATGTGGTTGTTGATTATTCGATTATTACTAATTGTTGATTAGCGTTTATTTCATATTGGTGACATTCATATGATTTGTTATTTTAGTTTAAAAATTGGTTTACCTAACATTACTCTTCAAGACACTATTAAAAAAAGAGAGTAGCAGGTGTGAACACAAAACGCAGAGATTTATAATAATTAGTTGAGAAAAGAAGTAGCATGTGTGAACACAAAACACAATACACAATTTTGAAACACTGCTCGTGCGTAAGAGTTCCGGTGTTCCTTGAGGGTAACTTTGTCATTTTTACCCTAGAATCTATGTGTCACCTCTATATTCTTCTTGATTATTTTGGCTCCACAAATGCCCTTACACCTGTTGGGTTGCTTGCAGGAAAGGGCAGTAAGTAGGGATGGGCAAATACCCATCGATTATGGGTAACCGCGTTTATCCGTCCATTTAAATTTCACGGTTACAGTTATGGGTAACCGTTTAGATAAATAAACGGTTATGGGTATAACTGTTTACCCGTGAAATTTAAATGGGCGGTTATGGGTATTAACCACGGTTATAAACGGGTAACCATTTACCCATTTATTTTATATATGTAAAATTAACACAAACCATGTTCCCTATCGGACAAAACTTAGATCAATGCTATTGACTATAGTGCATGATTTCTATAGCTAATATAATATAGTTTTCCTTAACCACTTTAATATTTCATGGTCCATTATATATATTATGTTAATATTTTACATTCCGAGTCAAATAACCCAAGAATACTGTCTTTTAACAGTTTTCGTAACCCAAGAATACTTAGCAAATTTTATATTACCTTCATTGCTAACAGTTAAAAATATCGTCTATAAACTATTATTTCAATTATTGGAATGGTATACGGACTTAAAAAATTAAAATGCGGAAATGTATGATGAATGTGCTTATAACGGTGTTTAATTGTTAGAAAAACAAAATTATGACAAATTTTTCTTTTTTAATTTTCAAGTTGTTAAAAAATCACGTAGACGGGTGAAAAAGGAGTAAATGGTAAAAAAGAAAGGATAAATGGGTTTAAAAATGATAAATAAGTAAACGGGTACTAAATGGTTACGGTTATGAGTATGGTTAACCGTTTATAAACGGTTATGGGTATGGGTATAACCATTTAGACAATTACCAAATGGGTAAACGGTTATGCGGGTATGAGAATAAACGGTTATGAATAAATAACCGTGGTTACCCGTTCGCCATAACCGTTGCCTATCCTTAGCAGTAAGTGTAGAGATCTCCAGCTTTGATGCATATTCTCACTTGGAATTAAATTCTTCTAGGAAAGGGAAATAAATCACCTCCAAAGCCTATTTAAGCCTACCTTAAGTAAGGGATTAAATCAACTTCGGAGGGCAATTATTTATCCCTACAAGAAAGAGAGAAAATTGGAGGATATTTGTTCCCCCTTCCCTAACATTCTTCTTTGCTTGCTCGTGCAACAAATTGTCTTCCATTGATTTCTTTGTCTTCTCCGCGCCCATCGATGTAAGAAAAACTTAATTCTCATTGTCTTCTTCTTGGGTGGTGCTGCCACGGGGTAGTCGTCGGGATGGTGTGGCACGTCAGCTAGCAGAGGCCAAGAGTTAGCTTGGAATGGGCCAAAGAAGTGGTATGGCAGGGACCATTGCTTGTGCTGCTCGACTTGACTGAAGCCAAGGATTGGCTCGGCATGGGCCTAAGAAGTGTCGTGGCATGGGCCATGGTTTGGGCTGCTTGCCAAAAATGAGGGAATTGCTTGAGTTTTGATTTCTCAACTGCCGTAAATGGAGCAGTCAAGGATGGAGCTACCAAGATCGGAGTTGCTGAAGATGAAATGTCGGATGAGCGAACTATTGAGTGCAAATTGGTTGCTGCCCCCTGACTATTTCCTGCCTAGTTAGTCTTCAAGCATTCGATCTTTTGAGCTATGTGGCCTTCTCGCACTGGAGAGCTTACCCAGATAGGTGTCGGGGAATTAGTTTACCTTCTCGCACTGGAGAGCAATTAGTTTACCCTTACACACTGGAGAGCTATTAGTTTACCCTCTAGCACTAGAGAGTAATTAGTTTATCCTCTCGCACTGGAGAACATACCTTTTTGGGTGTCGGGGAATTGGTTTATCCTCTCGTTCTGGAGAGCAATTAGTTTATCCTCTCACACTGGAGAGCAAACCCATATGGATGTTAGGGAATTGGTTTAACCTCTCGCACTTGAGAGCAATTAGTTTATTCTCTCATTTTAGAGAGTAGACCCTTTTGGGTGTCCGAGAATTGGTTTACCCTCTCGCACTGGAGCGCAATTAGTTTATCCTCTCACATAGGAGAATAAACCTATATGGGTGTCATGGAATTGGTTTACCCTCTCGCATTGGATAACAATTAGTTTATCCTTTCACACTGGAGAACAGACCCAGATAAGGGTTTGAGCAGCTGTTGTAGATAGCAGTTGTTGTAGACAGCAGTTGAGTCAGACTTATGAATAACTTCTTGAATCTTCATTGAGAATAAAGAAATGAATTAACTGTGCTGGAAGGTAGAGACTGTATAACAAACTGGATAATCCTCGGCTTGCAAAGTCTTATTCATAGAGCTATTTGAGACTTCCCCTGCTTATGCAGGTTGTGTCGTTGACCTATTAAGATATTCATCACACCAGCCATCATTTGTCAGCTTCTCAAGGTACTGCTTCTACTTTAAGCGGCTGTTGGTAGTGTGGCCAGGTCTTTGATGGAATGCATAATGCTTTATGTGATCCAGCCTGGTAAGATCGTCTTTCATGGGTGGCGGCTGTTCGAACCAAGGTTCGTTCTTGAGCTTGCGGAGAATTTGGCCGATTGGAACTGTGAACTTGTTGAATGTTTCAGGAATTGAGTCTTCTCTGGTCAGGGAACGTTTCAAGCGCTTCTTTTTTGACTCGTTTTTGTTAGACTATTTGGCCTCGTCCTATAGTGCGTGCTTTTCCGCCAAAGCATACTAAGTTGCTAGAGTCAGTTATTCTCATATGATCAGCTTTTTGAATAAAGAATGTTTGGTGGGAAACCCATTTCTGAATGCTGCTATTGCTATGTCCTCATTGTAGCCAACAATCTTGGCATTTTCCACTTTGAACCTCTTGACATAGCTGCGAATTGTCTTCTAAAGGTTTTTTATAATGCTGAAGAGATGGTCGGATATCATTTTGATTGAGTAGTTAGACGAATACTCCTTAGTGAAAACTAAGGAAAGTTCGTTGAAACTCTAGATCGACTACAGCGGTAGGGTGTGAAACCAGTCTTGTGCCTCGTTTTGTAGAGTTGTGGCAAAAATTTTGCACATAAGCGCGTCGTCATTCCTGAAGAGGATCATGGTACTGTGGTAGCGCTTAGGATGTCGATCCGGATCTTCGTCTCCTTTGTACGGAATGAAATGAGGCATAGTGAACCCGTGAGGTGGATCTGTCCACTCGATCTCATCACGAATGATAACATGCTTATATTGGTCATGTCTTGTCGAAGCACATCGTCAGCAGCCTCGTTGCGCTAAAAATTGAGCAATCGTTCAGTTAGGAGCCTGTCAACTTCTTCTTGAATTTGCCTCTGCTGGGGCAATGGAACTTTCGACAGCCCTTGGTTGTGACCTATTAGTCTAGTCCACTCTTCCCTATGCTCGACTCGTCTATGTCGTGGCTGCGGTTCATGTGGTATGTTCATAGTAGGTTGCTGATTGAACTTGAGCTGGATTGAGTGATTGCTTCTCTCTATTTGCTGTGTTGCCTACTCCAATGTGAGTTGAATGATGTTCCTTGCTGACATTGTCGTGAATGAACACTTCGCTTGGAAGGTCGTTCATGTTGATTACCAGAGGGTAGTCCCAACTGTGAGTGTATACTTATCTACGAGCTTAGTCTAGAATACATGCTTCTCCGCGTGCTAAGACGAGAGTATAAGCTATCTTGGGGGTCCAATCAGGAATGTACATTACTTGAACGCTCGGTTAGTGGTTGGTCGAGTGGTTGCTTACCAAAACGCTGCTGGAGAGGTTCGTCGTATGCCATTGTCCTTCTTCGAGACACATCTTCTGAGGCATGTTGCAAAAGTTGATTCACTAAGGTCGTTTGCGGCGCGAGGGCATTTGTCAACTCTATGACTTGTCGGGACAAGTGTTGTTCGCCATACGGGATGGAAGGGCTTGGTTGGTAGGTTTCTCCGTATGTGGTAGACTTCGAGCACGAGATTTGAGTTGGAAAATATCAATTATGCAGAGAAATATGGTGAAAATGCCCCTGGTTCAATCGTAGGCCCTGTAATTTAAAGCTGGGTCGGTTGAATTAATCTTGGGCCGATTTGGGCTGCTTGGAAGGCCACGAGAGCAGGCTAGGCGACGGGATTGGGATGCTCGGCGTGTGGCGTACATGGGTGTGAGACTAAGGTTCGGCTTGGCAACTTGTTGGGTTCGCGTCGGGCTTGAGTGGCTCGGGTCATCACGCCTTGGGCTTGGGCTGTGTGGGCTTCAATGGCACGGCTTGGGCTGTGATTGTGGTGTCGTGAGCCTTGCTGAAGGTGGTTGTCGTGGTGGTTACCATGATGGTGCCTTGTAGGGATGGTGGCACTCCCCTCATCATTGTGTTGAGCTTTATAGATCGTTGCGGTCTTAATCCTTGAACGTTGGAATTTCCATTCGTTGAGGTTTCTGAATCTCTTGCCATTGTACTTTTCTTTTACATTTTGTCAAAGAATTTTTAGAAAAAATTCCAAGAATAAGAACGTACGAAAAATCTACAAATGAACAAGAAAACGAAAAACCTTGAATGCGAGAGTCTTCTACGAGCGTTTGATCAAGACTCTCAATGAACGCATCAATTTGTGGATGCAAATTTCTACCTTCTTCTTATTGGACAAAATTGCACCTACAAAACAATTAACACCTTAGGTCAAGGCCAAGAGCCTCACGCGCCCATGATGAATGATGGGGCTTTGGTCGAAGAACCTCTGATGATAAGGTTAGAATTTGAGGGAAAATTGTTTAGAGAAATTTGGAGAATTTAGCAAGAGAGTTGGAATTGAATTTGGGAGAAAATGAGGGTGTTTATATAGGAGTGTGGCCGGCCGCTTTGGGAGGAGATGGACTGGCCACTTAGATGGTTTTTTGGATGAGATTCATGATTTGTAGCTAATTAATAAATTAATAAATCAATTAATTAGCTAATTAATATAATTTGAAAGGAAAGATTTGGGGGTTACCTTGTGGAGAATATTTGATGAGGATGGATGAAATAGGTTTTGAATAAATACCTATTTTGGGCACTTTTTACTTGATTGAGGGATGGTTGTCCACTGCTCGCGCATAGGGGTTTCGATGTTCCTCGAGGGTAATTTTATCCTTTTTACCCTAGAATCCACGTGTCACCTCTATATTCTTCTTGATTATTTTTGGCTGCACAACTATAGCGGCATGTTTTGATGAGTTAAGGAAACAATGGTCATGAATTTTTAGTTGAGGGACCGTTGCTCCAATTGAGTTAAAGTTAATGGACCATTACTACAATTTCCTCAAAATTTTTAATGCAAATTGTACTAATAGTCTCCATGATTTAGTTAGATTTGCACTTTCGTCCTATTTTTTTATTGCATTTTTATCGTATATATTTGCTTAAGTCTAATATTTTATCAATTAAGATGAATTTTCCTTCACATTTTGGGCACATCTTCTTATTTAAAAGTGTTAACTACATTGTAAAAGATGAAGAATTAGTACAGAGGAAGAGGAAGATGATAGAGAGAAACAAGAGAGATTCTAGAGAGAGAGAGAGAGAGAGAGTTTAGAGAGAGAAATAGGATTTGTATTAACTGACTAAATAAAGATTACACACACTATTTTTATAAGAGAAATCCTAACTACTTTAACCAAATACTAACAAACTTACTAACTGTATTTCTATCGCTATTACACTTGTACCCTTAATACTCTCCCTCAATCTCAACTGGGGTTTCCCAGTTTGAGAATGTAGCAAAGTCTCAAATAGCAAACTCTGAAATATGAACAAATGGACGCACTACAGATTACAACAATTGAGGTTGCTTTTGCTCCTCATGTTCTTCTCAACTGTGGTCCCACAAACATGAACTAAATCCATACTTAAATTGACAAATATCCATACTCAAACATACTACTTGCACAGATGCTACTTGCTTACTAAACTGGCAAGTATTCAGAACTTAAATCCATACTCAAGAACGGTGCAATTTCGTCCCATTATCATCACACATCACTTTTGAAGATACAACCTTCCAAAATAGAATATTCTCCAATATTTCTTTTAACATACTCAAATAGATTATGGAACCATTCTGTATGCAACAGCCTCCATTTCCGTCTAAGGGTCATCACCAAATCAATTCCATGGGCACTATATCGAGTTGTCATTTGGTCAATGGAATCCCTGCTCACGGAAATTTCCACCATATGCCCCTAAACTTATGTATCGAGACACCCTCATGCTCACGGAAATTTCCACCAAGACGGTATCAAGACAGAGATGGTTTTGAGTCCTGTATCAGTGTCCAATAAAATACAACAAAAAAGCTACAAACATAAATTGAAAATCCGAGTAAACTACGAGGACTATTCATATTTAAATTACCCTTTTCTTCCCTTGTTTTACAGTAATTGGTGGGAGTAAGGGAAACTATTAAGATAATTAAAAAGGTATACTGTTCACGTGTAACGTACGGGGAATCTCGACAACATGGTTTGTGTGAGGTGGCCATTAACTTCAATGGTGAATACTACAAGAAAACCTAGCAATATATAAAAGGTCACACACTTGGACTAGTCTCTCACTCACATTTTACTTGCCTCTTTCCTTACTTTCCCACTGAAAACCAAGCAAAAACAGCATAGCAGTTTACGATGGCAAGCCTCATTGCTCCAGACCACTTCTCTCCTCACGACGATGCAGAAGCCCTCAGAAACGCATGCAAAGGTACTCTACTCTCTCTAACTATTTTTTAGCCAATCTACACTGTCATATAAATTTAAAATCATACCGTTCAGATTCTTAAAAGAAATTATGAAATAAGAGCCAACAAAAGTGTCCAAATGTGTTTCCAGCCCGATCCTGACCCCCGTGTGTGTGTGTGTACGTGTACGCATGTCCCGTACTTCTTTTGTTTGGTCCTTGATCGTATGAATGTTAACCTAGGTAAGTTGGCGATTTATTCAATTTTTCTTCTTACGAGTAGTTCATCACTTGTCTCTCGCTTATATTTTAAGTTTGATCTCTGAAGTTTGGCCTAGCTCATTCTAAAGGTAGAATAATTTTCCGATCTAAAGTAATCTTAGCGAAAAAGAAAGAACAACTCCAAAACGGAAGAAATTATTAATTAAATGTCTTCTAAATCCCGGAGAGATCATGTATATATATAAAGAAATGTATATATATAAAGAATGTCGTATTATTAGAGATTGCCATTTTGCAACCTCCTATTAGTGCCGCACCAAATCCAACCAAAACTCACGTAAGCACAACCTCATTTGTGGATAATTAGTAGATATGCTAATTAATATATTCCTAAATACCACAATTTTAGTTGATTTCTTAATGTGAAAGATTTGCTATAAATATTAGACATTGTAAGAGCAAGAGCACAAGACAGACACTAGTAAGAGAGGAGTCGAACCTAGAAAATTATCTCCAACAATGGCTACCCTAATTGCTCCTGAAAACTTCTCACCCGTCGACGATGCTGAAGTTCTTCGAAAATCTGTGAAAGGTTTAATCATTTTATTCAGCCATTTAATTCTTATTTTAATTTGCATGCAGATAATTAATTGTGTTTGTTTTTTTGAGAATTTATATATATGGTAAATTAATGTATATTTCATATTTTTGTGTACTGTGTAGGATGGGGGACTGATGAGAAGGCTATAATCTCTATACTGGGACATAGAAACGCTGCACAGAGAAAGCAAATCAGGCTTGCTTACGAGCAATCTTATCAGGAAGATCTTCTCAAGCGCCTTGAGTCCGAGCTCTCTGGGGATTTTGAGGTTTTTTCTCTCCTACTTTCACCCTTAATCGATATTTACCATTACTATTTATTTATATTTTTGAAATATTCATGAGTAAAAAATAATTTAAATATTTTTAAAAATAAATACATGAAAAAATGTGTTATGTTTTGATTGTTCTTGTGGGAACCAGATCGCCTCCGGGCTCAAATAAACTAATTGTGCTGAGCAAGGGATCCGGACTGTTGAAATTTGATCAAATAATTTCAATTTTTATAACTTTTAAATGCCTCATGTTTGTAGCTGTTTGATCAAATTTCAACAACCCGAATCTCTTGCTCAGCAGACTTAGCTTTCTTGAGTCCGGAGGGGATCTAGTTCCGTTCTTGTGTATCACAAAACATAGAAATCTCCGAAGCGTTTTGTCCTTTTCCTACAAAGATATAGAAGTGGGTGGAAACGAGAATGTCATCATGATGAGAGCGACATTTGAAAGTTTCTAGAGAACAAATCAATGAGCTATCAATAAATTATTAATTCCAAGTATTATTTTGTTTAAAATAACAATGGCATAGAACACATGTACACCTATATCTATTAAAGAACGGTATTAATGTGGTACGAAAAATATGGTAAAAGTATTATTTATTAATATTAAGTAAATATTTTTTTACGAGATTTTTGTTGTGGACTGAAATGTTTTGATGAGATTAAAGGGTACCACTTAAATACAAGAGTTTTGAACATTTCAGTCAATTCATCACTTTTGTATGAAATATATAGAATATAAAAAGTTTTTGCCTCTCAAAACTCTCTACATGGATGAACTTACATGGTATCTACTTTCGAACTCAAATTTTCTATATTTTATATCTCACAATGTAATATCTTAAATTACGCTAATTTATGAAAATGGGAATCCGAACTTTGGAATTGACCTAACTAACTTTATGTTCAAATTTTTTGCATGAGTTATATTAGTTTTATATTTCTTGTTTGAGCAATTTGTGTTATACCATATAAAAGGTCGTACCCAGTGCACAAGGCTCCCGCTTTACGCAGGGTCTGGGAGAGGTGAATGTCGGCTAGCCTTACCCCCATTTATGGAGAGGCTGCTCCCAAGTCTCGAACCCGAGACCTACCGCTCATGGGCGAAGGCACTTGCCATCGCACCAAGTGCGACCTCTAATTTGTGTTATACCATATACTAAAACTAATTTCATTTGGGGATATGGCAAATGTAGAAAGCGGTGTACCGTTGGATCTTGGATCCTGCAGATCGAGATGCTGTTTTGGCTCATGTGGCCATCAAGAAATCTGAGTGTAACTACAATGTAATCATCGAGATTGCAACCATTCTATCTCCTGAAGAGCTCCTTGCAGTAAGGAAGGCTTACCAAGTTCGCTACAAGCACTCCTTGGAGGAAGACTTGGCTGCACACACCACTGGTGATATCCGCAAGGTACGACAAACATTATTAACGGCAAAGGATTTTTTTTGGCAAATAGTATGACATGTTATGTTATCGAACTATGAACTTGGATTATGTGAGAGTCTACTTTACTAATGGACAACATCATAAGTTGGAGAATTTGCCATTGTTTGCCTCCTCTTTTTTGTATTAGGTGAACTATTATTTTGGTATCTGTGTTTTTCTCGAATCGTAGAAGAATTGTTAATGGTGTTTGATGGTTTTTGGTCAATGTTACAGCTTTTGGTTGCTTTAGTGACTGCGTATCGTTATGATGGTTGTGAGATCAATGCAAAACTGGCGAATTCGGAAGCTGATATTCTTCATGATGCTATCAAAGACAAGGCTTTCAATCATGATGAAGTTATTAGGATCCTCAGTACTAGGAGCAAGACTCAGCTCATGGCAACCTTTAACCGCTACCGAGATGACCATGGCACTTCCATCAGTAAGGTACGTATGAACCTCCTTATGTCGAAGTTAGAGCATCCAACCCCAAACTAATTACTTACAGAGACTTTTATGTACTAAGAGTCTAAGATTGAAGACTGCCGAGTTTGACCTCTAAGTTTTCTTCTTTTTATCACAGAGTTTGTTGGAAGAGGGTGCTGATGGTCTCCAGAAGGCACTGCATGTAGCCATCCGATGCCTCAATGACCCCAAGAAGTACTTTGAGAAGGTTCTTCGCAACGCAATCAAGAGGGTTGGAACTGATGAGGATGCCCTCACTCGTGTGATTGTGACAAGGGCCGAGAGGGACTTGAAAGACATCAAAGAGGTTTACTACAAGAAGAACAGTGTTCCTCTCGACCATGCTGTGGCCAAAGAAACTTCCGGGGATTACGAGGACTTCCTCCTTACTCTGCTGGGGAAGGAAGATTGAAAATCTTCGCTGAGCAAATTAGTATGATCAAGTGCTATGAGTGCTTCTGTTTTTCTATTGATTTGATGACTGTCTTTATTTTCCTTGTTTGTGTTTCCTTGTGGTGTGACTATCTACCTTACCTTTATCTATGTTTGTTGGAGTTTAAGGGTTTTATCAAGACTTCTTGTTTTCGTTTCGAATGTTATGGACTATTAATAAAAGTTGTCTGTCAGCTTTTTAATCAAGGATTGGATTAAACAGAAGTTATATTTATAATCTAGCAACAGATTTCGATTAATAGCAAGCGAGGAAAGTAAAAAGATGTAATGAATTATGAGGAGAAATGGATATGCTGAGCAAAATTATATGGGTGTGAGTTGTGTGACTTCTATAAATAATGTCCGTCCTGTTTCCTTTTTTTAGTCTGGCACTCCACCAAACGCTTTACTAAGTCAGTCCATCTAAATGTAGTCTAAGCCAGTCCAACTTAATCTTTAAAACTAGTTCAGTTCGAGATAGTCTAGTGCGACAAATGCACCCTAATTGTGCGTTTGTTACACCTCCTTAGGACGGACTAGCTTGGACTGGCTTAACTAGGATTATAATCCTATGTTTGGTATGGTCTTGTACTACAATAAATGGGACTTGCCTCAACTACGAGGCCCTCCCTGCTTAGCTAAACCCCTGATATTTTATCCCATACTTTTGCTTGGTATTAAGCGGGACTAAAAAGGAAATTGAGGCTGAGATCCAGACCCCAGCTTTTTCTTGCTAACAGCGACATCCAGTCCTTGGGCTTTCTTCTTCTTCTGCGGAGTCGTCACCGTGGCCAACAGTCGGGGGTGCTTGTTCTTCCACTTTGGGTACGAATAGAAAATTTCCTGAAAATCCCTGGGCTTTGCTTTCTTCTTCTACCCATCTCTAAAAACCCTTTTCTCTGTTTTAGGTAATGCTCAAAGCTTCTTTCTTTTTCGATCCTCACTTTGACCAACTCGCCGGAAAAAGAAAATCAAGAAATTGGGAAAATCAATGGAGTCAGTCAGATAATTGATAGAGATGATGGTTGATTGGTTGTATATATTATAGAGTTCAAAGGAAAGATATGAATTATCTGGGTTTTGCTGGAAAAAAGAGAAAGAAAAGGAGAGATGTGACAGAGCTAAAGAGGGAGAAGAGGAAATAAGTTTCTAGAGAGGGGTAGAGTTTTTAGGAAAGAAAGAAAGAAAAATATTGAATTAATAATAAAATATTATTAGAAATGTATTAAATAATATAATATTATAATTTGTTGATTATTTTGTTTTTTAGTCCGACACTGCACCAAATACTTCATTAAGTCAATCCAGCTTAGTATAGTCTAAGCCAGTCTAACTTAGTCCTTAAAGCTAGTCTAGTCCAATATAGTCCAATGCAACAAACACATCTTAAAAATCAAAGAGCTCGAAGAAAGCACCTTCAGCACATTTTACAAATTGACAAAGGACTTGCCAATCAACCAATCCTTTCTACTAAAAAGGATTCCTAGAAATGAAAACTAGGCCAAATCCTTTTTGAATTATTGCTCTGCTACCTTGTAGTATGATCGTTCTCGACTATCACAACAAGGCATGATAATAGCAAGACAACAACATGCCAAAACTAGCACAACAAGGCAACACAAGCACATCCCAACAAATTATAGGGCAAAAGGAAAATACTGGGCAAAACCCGAAGAAAATATAATTTTAGGGCAATACTAGGCAAAAACAAAGTAAAGATAAGGCTTGGCAAACACAAAGTAAAAGATATAGGAAAACAAAACCCTAAGAAGTTTAGGATTTTGAGCAACGAGGATTGAAAAGCAAGAGCGGGCATGACACACCCCAACCCTGATATCGCTAAATATCAGGATAGGCACGTGCGGGCCAACACCCGAGGGTGACAAAGCCATTTTAAACATACATACAAATAAAAATATGTAATTAGAAAGAAATATACCAATGCAGGAACGTGTTCAAAGCATACAACTAATCAAGAATCGTGTGAAAGAATTTTTATAAAAAGGTATGAACAAAGAAAAGGGTCCTACACTGAGAAGACTCGAAGATACCTAAGCGGAAGTGCCCTAACGCCGGGATTGTATGCTTCGATTCTAACTCCTGAAGGGGGTGCAAAACAAAGGGTGAGTGGACCAAAGTTTATAATACTAATATTAATAATATGAAAACTCTAGCATGCCATGAAAAACGTTCGTAAAACTAGTACGTATAAACTAGTGCTTAGAAATAGTAATATAGCCGCCTGAAGGCAAATCCATAAAACCTTTGTAATCTCATTAGTGATGTACTCAACTAGGGGTATCATAGTGGCCCGAAGGCATAATCATCACCAAAGGTGAAGCTGTACGACCCTAGGTTACGCCAGTTAAGAAATCATGGTCCATCACCAGAAGGTGAAGCTGTACGACTATGGGTTACGCCAGAGAAGAGATATAACATATATATGTATATGCAGTGGGTCCATCATCCAAAGGTGAAGTTGTATAACTTCGGGTTACGCTAGAGAAGAAACTTAGGGTCCATCACTCGAAGTTGAAGCTATATGACTCTAGGTTACACCATAAAAGAAACATATACATATAACATATCACACCGACACTAGCCCCAAGCTAGTGAAGATGGGGGTATGTCATAAATATCCTCACTATGTCCTATGGCCATAGACGTCTACACACTTGGTTATGTGTATGTGTTGTATGATAACCCACTAGATAAGCACAGAAAACATACCTCAAAAGTCTCATATCAAATCCTAAGCTTAAAAGTTCAAAGCCTTATCTAGTAAATCCAAATAAATCATGTTCGTAAATCCGTAGAATTTCATATACCAAAATTTCATAATTCATAACCTTTAGTAAAATGTAAATTCGATACATACTCAAATCATGAAATATGAAATGCATGCAAGCCTAATATTTTATAAAACATGCAATTTAAGAAGGGTCCATTCACAAATATTTTGTTGCTAGGAGCCGCTCAAGTTAGTGAGGATGGAGTCACTTTCCCACCGATGCACCAATTCCATGACTTGCCGTGGTCGAAAAAGCGCCTGCAACTTTACAATCCATCGCCGAAAACTGGAAAAGTTTCCACCTTCGTTGCTTTTGTGTCCAATCTCCTTAAATCAGAAACTTAGCATCCCAATATTGTTTCTAAATTACGAAGGAAGAATCGACAACGGTGATCAGAAGCTTACCTTGATTAGAGAACTGGAAATCTCGTCAGAGTAATTTCGGGAACAATGGTGGTGCCACTGTGCCGGGAAAAAGAAGAAAGGAGGGACCTCCGCCAGGTCTGGGTTCGTGATGGACAGGTCTCGAGGGTGGTAAGGTCGTCGGAGAGTGAGCCATGGTGGTAGAGGTCACGGTGATGTGTGTGTTGTTCAGAGAAAGGGAGAGAGTGTTCCCGGGGAAAAGAAGAAGAAAAGAAAGAAAAATGAGAGGGAGAGAGTTCGAGAGATTAAAAGAGGGGAGGACATGTGGCAGAAGGAGAAATAAGGTGTGGGCCCCCCATGACAGAAATTGTTAAAGTAATAAAAATATCTAGGATAAAGTTCAAAAAACTACCTCAACTATTGGTGTCACGACACTTTCATACCTCATCTTTAAAAATTGACAATGTCATACATCATCTTACGAATTTGTGCCAATGTCAAACCTCCGTTAGTTTTTATGTTAAATGCTGACGTGGCCAGAGACGAGACCTATTTTTTATTAAAAAATTAATTAATTATTTTAAAAAATTAATTAAATATTAAAAATTAAAAAAAACAAAAAATAAAAAAATAACCCATCAACACGTGTCCCCAACCCTAAAAACCCAGATCCCTTTATCTGAGTTCTCTCCCACCCAATCCTCTCTCTCGCCTCCCTCTCTCTCGCCTTTCTCTCTTCTCTCTCCTTGAAACCTGCATCCCTAAAATCCCAAACCCATAAATCCTTCCCACCCGTCCCCCCAACTTTCCTTTCTGATCCCATCGACGACAACCCTACCTTTATCGTTAACTCCAGCAATGATAGCCACGACCCCCAATCGCCCCCAAACCTTAACTTTAGCCACAACCTCTACAACAACATTCCCTTCTCCTTCTCGCCCCCCCTCCGGCGATTTGCGAGAGAAAAAACAAAACAATAACAACAACAACAACAATCCCAATAGAAAAACTCTCTGTTTTTCCCAGAAAATTCTGAGAGTTTCTGAGAAAATCAGAGGAGGTGTGTGAAACAGATAGAGAGTAGTGATCTGAGAATGGCTGTCTTTGGTCTGAGTTTCCGATAAATGGTGTATATAGGCAAGTTGGATGAGGAGAGAGAGTGGAGGATAAGTCCATGGCGATGGGCTCTGAGAAGGCGAAGCCTCTGCACATTTTCAAATTGCCGTGGTATTTGAAGTGGGGGAACCAGAAGCACCTGTGGTGCCAGAAGGAGAGCTCCGACGCCAGCGGGAGTGGCGGGGAAGGGTCTAGGGTTAATCGGCGATCATCGGCTCAGAGGATTAAGAGCTCGTCGGTGGTGATGACTCAGGTGTGAATGGTTTTGGGATTTTAGGGATGCAGGTTGCAGGGAGAGAGGAGAGAGAGAGAGAGAGAGAGGGGGGGTTGGGTGTGGGAGAACTCAGAGAAAGGGATCTGGGTTTTTGGGAAGGAGGGACATGGGTTGATGGGTTTTTTTTGGTTTTTAAATTTTTTAATATTTAATTAATTTTTTAATAAAAATGGGTCCCGTTTCTGGCCACATCAGCATTTAACAGAAAAAGTAACAGAAAAATTGACGGAGGTCTAACATTGGCACAAATTCGTAAGATGAGGTATGACATTGTCAATTTTAAAAGATGAGGTATGAAAGTGTCATGACACCAATAGTTGAGGTAGTTTTCTGTACTTTACCCAAATATCTAATCCTAATATCTAGAATAGTGAAATGACTATTTTGCCTCTCGACTTCGTAGTTCTGTTAAATGTTCATCGTAACTTCAAATTCGATTTCGCTTGTGCCCACACACTCGTAGCGACGGATGTTACAAGGATACGCCAATGAAGTGAATCTTACGTGACACGACAAGGTGGTCAACAAAAGTCAACGTTTAGCCTTGGAGGGTATTTTCGTAAATTCATGTTTGAAAATTATAAAAACCGAAATATTTGCGGGCGGGTCGTTACAAGGAAGGAGCAAAATAGCTAAATTATCATCTCAAGATCACATTATCATTAGCATTCTTAAGAGTCTGAGCTGTAAGTGCACGAAGAAACTTAACTTTATACATCATAGAGAAGCGCAGCATAACAAGTTTCAACCACTGACCAAACAAAATAGTTGAGAAATTTCTCATAATCTCACACACACTCACTGCTCTTTAATCTCTTTCATAACAAGGTATTTACAGGTAAATCAGATACAAGATTAGATGAAAATTAGAATATGCATAAAAGCCGAACAATTGGACTATAAAACTACGAATATCACATTACTAAATGGAAATCAAGAAACACTACAAAATTGCCAAAAAGATTATATAACCTAAAGAGAGTACATCTTGCCAGACTTATTTCAACAAAGTTATAAAAAATCCTATTTATAATGAACAAACCCTAATGAATAATGAACTCAAATCCTAATTCTACAAGAATACCCCTAAAATACCAAAATACCCTTACGTAATAATAAACTAACTAATTAACTTTTCCAACTAGACTAAATCAAACGCAGTTACCAAAATCATAATCTTAATAACTTCTTTCAGATAATAAAATATATTCTCATAATTTCTTATTTATAATGGGAAGTAGAGGTGTCAAATGGGCGGGTCGGCACGGACATGATTAAATTAAATAAGGCACAGCACGATCCATTCATAAGAAGTGGTTGGGCCGGACCTAAAATTTAGGCCCAATGGACTGACCGGCCCGTTGGGCCCGTCATGGGCCGAGCACAACCGGCGACCCTAGCCCATTATAAAAAAAATCTCATGTATTCATCAATTTTTAATTACAAACATACATTATTAGGTTATTAAGACTTAATATTAGTGATATTTAGCTTAATAATATGTTCAAATAAGTTTTTTTTTTTTTTTTAAATTTTGAAATAACTAAAGTTTGTTTTGTTGAAGTTGGCCTATTTAGTGACCCGGTCCAGCACAGTCCAGGTCTTAATGGGCTATGGCCGTAGGCTGGGCTGAGTTTAATGTTTTATTAAGTGGGTCCTAAGTACCATTTGTTTATTAAGTGGGCAGGCCAATGCACGGCCCAAGCCCACGTGGGCTGACTTTAAATAGGTTGGTCTGTCTCGTTTGACACCTATAATGTGAAGTATAAATAAAGAGAACAACTTGTATGACAAGAGTTTACCGTCACGGTGGCGTCCTATGCTAATAACACAAAGAACACATCATTCTATCATTAGTATGGGACGCCATGTGACGGTGTACTCATGTCATGCAAGTCATTCTAATAAATAAGAGGCTATTCAAAATTCAAGATCTAGAATTTCTTAGTTTTAATAGTAAATATAGAGTGAAATATAAGATAAACCGAAAATTCAATAAGCTTATGTATATACCTTGATCTAAACCCTAAACCCTTTAGTACAGTCAATAGACGATATGTTTGGCGCTGTTATCTTTTGGTGTACACAAAGGTGGGTATGTAAGGTGTTATGGGTAGTTAAAGTACTAGGATGATATTAGTTTAATTTAGAGGGGGGTGAATAAATTCCAATTTAAAAATTCAATATCAGTTTCAAATTTTAAATTAATTTTCACATCCACAACACATTCGAAATATCTTACACATATGCAGTTAAATAAACAAATAAAGTATGCACACCGGATAAAGGGATTTAATGAGGCAAAACCTATCACTAGGAAAATCCTCGAGTTACCGAGACATAAACACTAAGAGAAAAATGAATACAAAAAGGCTTACAAAACTCATTAACTAGACACACATACTAGCTGGCAACTTTGTCTCCACGCTTTGCTACTTGATCTCTCTTCAGCCTTTGAGTGGAATTGGCATGATACTAAAGCGCGGTAAATCACATTCTTCTCAAACTTTGCAAGATACTACCACGATTATGCATAATGTATGAAATGAAATAATTTTTGAAAATCAACCAATTATGAGAATGGCAACAATTAAACATATTCATGCAAGAATTAAACATATTCATGCACTAACTTCAACACATGTATTGAGGCTAGCTTATTGTTTTAATAAAACGATGATATTTGTGAATCGGAATACCACTTTGTATTAAAATTGTTTCATGTAAATATATCGTTGTCGCAAATAAAGTTTTACAGATAAATCTCTTTTTATTCATTTTCATTTGCCTTTTTTTAATTTTTAGTGTTCATTTTTCTGGTAGAGGTCGCACTTGGTGCGATGGCAAGTGCTTTCGCCCATGAGCGGTAGGTCTCGGGTTCGAGACTTGGGAGCAGTCTCTCCATAAATGGGGGTAAGGCTAGCCGACATTCACCTCTCCCAGACCCTGAGTAAAGCGAGAGCCTTGTGCACTGGGTACGACCTTTTAGTGTTTATTTTTCTGGTGAAGGGTGACAATTATCCATTAATGAGCACTAGTTCTCCTTCTAATTTCACTTTAGTAATGAAAGTTGGGACGGTCACAGATCTTTATTAGATTTAGGAAATCTAAACTTTTTGTCTGGAATGTAAACTGATCTTCTCCTTGTAAACTTTTTGTTGAAAAACCGACGAAATTAAGTCACTGTTCTTGAATTGCAGCAACTGGTAAACAAAAGTAATGTTAACCAATGTAGAAGAATATGCAGAAAGCTTCGAGGGAAAGTAAGTGGTTCAAAATGTATTTTCTGATGGAAACTATTAGTATTTAGGTTTACTTTAATGTTTGGTTTCTTAGGCTTAGCCCGTTAGCATTAGGATAAGGCTTAGTTTATCATAAATAGCATGCTTGTTATTCGGTTGTGAAAAGTTATTCACAATGTAGTCTCTTAAGGTTTTGTAGCCGTTCCGGCATTCTCGTTTGTTTAATATAATTCCTATTATTTTGTTAGTCTTGTTCATTGCGCATTCTGATATTCAACTTGGTATCAGAGCAGAGTTGGATCCTTTGGGGTTGAATTTGTTCTTGGTAACTAGTTTGTTTGTCTAGTCGCGTTCTCTTGTTTGTTGTGGTTTGTTCAGTCGTTGTGCCCTGGATTAGGGTTTTATAGTTTGAAAAAAAGGAATAAAAAAGGAAACTGAACCTTTGTTTCACCAAGCCGCCGGAGCCACGCGCTGCTATTTGCTATTGCTGTACGTAACTCGATTTCTGCCATCAGTCTAAAACCAGTTGCTGAACCAACCCTTTGCCCTGTCACCGATTGGCCATCATACCAGATCACCATCTCATTCCCGCCTGGAACCACCTGCCTGACGAAACCAACCCAACCCATCACTCCTCGCTGCTTTTCCGCTGCTGCCTGCTCTCGTACACGCAGTCGACTCCCATGAGTCGGATATGTCAACCACTGCAACCCTGCCGCAGCTAGTTTGAAAACCTAATTCTTGCTATTTTTTGTTGGTCCGACAATTGTACTGAAGTTCCAATGCAATTTGATGATTGATGCACTAGTTTGCAGATGCACATAAGAGAAGGGAAAAATATTCAGGAAAAAGAAAAAAAAGGAAAAAGTGATGTTTGAAGAAAAAAAAAGGAGAAAAAGAATAGTGAAAAGAAAATGAAAGGAAAGAAAAGGAGAAAAAGCGAGATAGGCCCACACAAGCAAGGAGAAAAATTGTTAGTTTTTGAGTTTCTCCACATGGGCAATGTGGCCTGTTGTTGAAGTTTTTTATTGTCGGTGTTGGCTTGTTTGAGATTGTTTTGTGACCGTCACTCGAGTGCTTAGAATTGTGACCACTTAAGTGATAGTATTTGTGTTTGTTTGTTTGTTACTACAATTGAGATATGGAAATCTTGTTCGTTTAGTGACGGGTTCTTTCTATACTCTCAACAATAGTCAGTCTGAATCATAATCAGTTTGCCAGAGTCAGCAGCAAGAATCAATTTGCCAATCTAGTCAAGTCCAGTTCGTCAGTCAAGTCAAGTTCGCAAGTCAAGTCAAGTTCATCAGTCAAGTTAATTTCGCTAGTCAAGTTAAGTCAAGTCAAGTTGGCATGCCTGCCAGTCCGCCTAACAGAGCCAATCCGCATCTGCTTGTTTGCAAGCCCATGTCGTATACCACCATGAGTTTGATGAGGGGTGTTGGAAACTATTAGTATTTAGGTTTACTTTAATGTTTGGTTTCTTGGGCTTAGCCCGTTAGCATTAGTGTAAGAGTTAGTTTATTATAAATAGCGTGCTTGTTATTCGGTCGTGAAAAGTTATTCAAAATTTAGTCTCTTAGGGTTTTGTAGCCGTTCCGGCATTCTCGTTTGTTTAATATAATTCCTATTATTTTGTTAGTCTTGTTCGTTGCGCATTTTGATATTCAACTTTTTCTTGATTAAGGGTATCTTACACAGATAAACCTCTATATAGGTGTTTGTACAACTAAGCTATACAATCCTATCTCATTACAACACAATCTTATCTCTTAACATATTCTAGCAATCCTAACTAACTCCTTTGCTTATCTAATGACATGTGGCATAATCCACACCTTCCAAATATTCTATTCTATTACATGCCCCCTCAAACTCATGATTGGAAGGTCCAAGCATGAGATAGTAGTAGTGAGTATGGAATAGAGGTGCATTGAGTTCCTTAGTTAGAATGTTTGCAAACTGCTCAGATGATGACACAAACTGAACCAAGAGTTTCTTGCTAGCTACCCTCTCATTGACAAAGTGAACATCCACTTCAATACGTTTTGTTCTTTGTTGTTGAACTGGATTGAAAGATAGAGTTTTGTAGATAAATTGCCACAAAAAAGCACTGGAGAATGAGGAATTTGACTTGCAGAACCTGAAATAGTTATTTAATCCAATTTTGTAGTAGTTGTTGAAAGGGCTCGATATTCAGCTTTAGTGAAAAGGATTTGGAGACTGTTTGCTGGTTATTGGAAGCCCATGAGATAAGATTGTTGCCTAAAAAGACTTCCAAACCAGTGGTAGATCTCCTATCATTAGTGTGGAGCCAAAAATAATCATAAGGCGACATGTGGATTTTTGGGTGAAGATGACAAATTTACCCTCGAGGCATACCGGGTCTCCTACAAGCGAGCAGTAGAGAATCATCCATCAACCAAATCAGGAGTACCCAAAATAGGTAACAAGTTCAAATTTGTCTCATCCATCCTCATTCCATAACCTTCAAAACCTTTCATACAAATTAGATTAATTAGGCTAATTAATGGATTAATTCCTAATTAATCAATTAATCACCAAATTAATCACTATTTTCACACAAAATCCTCTAAGGGCCGGCCACCTCATTCCCTATATATAGGACCCTATTTATTCTAAAAAGCTAAGTTGATACTCTTGCAAAACTCCCAAAAATCCTCTAAACACTTTTTCTCTCTAAATTCTAACTTTGGCATCGGAGGTTCTTTGGCCAAAGCCCCCTCATTCATCGTGGGTGCGTGAGGTTCTTGGCCTTGACCAAAGGTGTTGATTGTTTTGTAGGTGCAATTTTGTCAAAGAAGGAGAAGGCGAAAATTTACAGACTTGATGGACTGAGAATGCAATGTCAGATTTTGTGAATACCAAATATTGTAATGCTTATACTATGCTTCTATATAAGCTAGGATTGTTGAAAGGTTGACCATCATCCTTGAGTAACTTGTTGTAAGGTAAACAAGGAGTTGCACATTGTTTAGAATCCAACATCTTTTTTTTTTTTTTTTGCAACAAGTCAATATATTTCTCCTCAGACAGAAGTAGCCCTTCATTTGTTCTTGTAATTTGAATCCCCAAGAAGTAGTGCAGAGAACCAAGGTCCTTGATATCAAACTCTTTAGTTAAGTCTACAATAACCTGTGTAATTGATTCTGTACCACTCATAGTTATGATAATATCATCAACATAGAGCAACAACACAACAAGTGACCAAGTATGTTGTTGAACCAAAGTTTGCATTTCTTCTTTCATTGCATCTTGCCATTGCACAGAATTAGAGGCAACTGAAAAGGTTTTAGGTTCTGTAAGAGAATGATCATCAACTACACTGGTTGAAAAAGCTTTCTTCTTCACAATACCAGACTTGGATCTAGTCTACATAGCATGAGTATTGAGAGTAGAAACTGGCAAAGATTGTAGTGTATCAACTTGAGAAGAAGTATAACATCAGGATGTAGCTCTGTATAACTGAGAGATTGTGACTGAGTAGGTGCACTGGAACTGAGTAAAGCTTGAGGAGAGACAAGGTCACTAGTGTTATATGTTGATGCGAAAGTGGACTAAGTAACAATATGAGTTAACTGTCCAGAGGGCAATAATGTTGACACTTGAGGTAATGGGATAGGAATAACCAATGGATGTGCAAAAGTATTAGGATGCACAAAAGATGTAGATGCATGGGAAGAGGGTGATGTAGCACCATTGGAAAAAGATGATGACAATTTCGAACCAGGAAAACTATGTTCATCAAATATAACATGTCGAGACACAATGAGCTTATTTTTATAGAGAGAAAAACAAATGTAACCTTTGTATTGTGAAGCATATCCCAAAAAAAATACATTCTGTAGTTTTGGGATCTAATTTGTCGTTCCTATAAGGTCTCATTAAAGGATAACAAGCACACCCAAAAACTCTTAAGTGATCTAATGTAGGGGGAGATTGAAACAGAAGCTCAAATGGAGAGTGCATGTGAAGGATAAGTGTAGGCATCCTATTAATTAGATATGCAATAGTGGCACAAGCATGGAACTAGAAATGAGAAGGTAGAGATGGTTTTTGAAGTAGGGTAATAGTAGTTTCCAACATATGCCTATTTTTCCTTTCAGCTAACCCATTTTGCTTTAGGGTGTAGGGACAAGACATTTGATAAATAATACCTTTATCTCTAAGAAAGGCTTTAAAGGCTAAACCTACATATTCACCCCTACCATCATTCTGGAGTATTTTGATATGAGTACTGAATTGAGTTTGAACATAAGCAACAACCTAAGCAAAGACAGATAAAACTGCAGCTTTATTGATAATAGGGAAAACCCAAGTATATTGTGTACATTCATCCACAAAGGACACAAAATACCTAAACCCTTCTAAAGATGCTACTGGATAGACCTAACATTCGTGTCATGTTTTCCATGTTCGTGTCGTTTTTGTGTCATACCTGATATCTTAATGGGTCCTGTCGTGTAATACCCCTTAAATTAAATGGGTAAAATGACCCGACCCGAAGTCGACCCGATAATATTAACAGGTAATATGACCTGACCTGTTACCCGTTAAGGAAAATATATTTTAAACCAATAAATAATCAAATGAAAAACATAATACTAAATAAGTATATACATACCATATTGTCACATCCAAAACATAAAAACGCATTTTCTTTTAAGTATATTTTCACTTACCTAAATTGATTGCTCTAGCCTTTTTCTTTGCAATACTCGTATTTGTATTGTCTATACTTTCGCTTCCAAGATCTCGTTCTATTCCCATTATAATCTCCACAAACTCCTCATCACTAAGATTTACTGAATTTGAATCTCTAGCATAAATTGCTTCTGAAACAACATGTGTATAAATTAATTAATAGCTTAATTAATTAAGTAAAGTCTTTAATAGTTTTTTAATTAATGTAGAAATGTAAAAAATATAGAAAAATATACATAAACGCTCGTAATGACAAGCTTTACAACTTTCATGAAGAGCTTAACTTCGAAATTCGCTACTATAATCATATAAATCATAGATCAAAATTTAACCATTGATTGTTGTTTACATTTATGCTTCATTGTTCTCATCAAATTTTCTTTTTTGAAAACATGATCTATTAGAGGATGCAGGAAGATGAACGGTTTGGATCGTTAATATTATATTAAGAGTTTTACGGTTAGTGAAAATATTGCTTGATGTTTATAAAGTTTCTACAAACTATTTGACATTGACTCATATTTTATTTAACCGTAAATATTGAAGCGTGATATCAAAGATTTGAACCGTTCATCTTCTTACATCCGCTAGATGATCATGTTTTCAAAAAAGAAAATTTTAAAAATGAAATTTAGTAAGAAGAATAAAGCGTAAATAACATTCGACGGTTAAATATAAATTTAAGGTTTATGGATTATAGTGTTGGATTTCGAAGTTTACCCCTTCATGAAAGTTGTAAAGTTTGTCACTATGAGTGATTGTGTGTATATATATATATATATTTTTTTTTTTTTTAAATTTATTTTTTTTACATTTTTTACACTTCTACTGTCACATCTCGGCCCAGGCCACCTCGACCTAAATCGAGGCGTGCTGGCCATCACGCCTTAATTTAGGTCGGGGTGTGTCATTTACAATAATAATTATTAATTTTTCCTCAAATAAAAAACATTATTCATGAGGATTTGGAGGATTTTAAAAATCTAAACGATAATGTAAGTAACCATTATCTACTCGTACAAGAATAATGATAAATCACGAGTGTTTATATTCTTTCACATTTTTCATTCTTGTATGTATGTCTGTTTAGTTCTTGCCTATACAAATACTATACTAGTTTATTTTAATTTTGGACAACAACATGTTAAGTAAAATCTGCAAGCAATTATAGAGAAGTTGAGTACTATATTTCCTGTCAAAGATCTGAGGCCATTGCATTACTTTTTGGGTTTAAAAGTCCAAAGAACCACTGATGCTTTGTTTCTTCATCAAAGCAAATACTTGTTTGATTTGTTACAGAAAACAAACATGGATGGAGCTAAACCATGTTGTACTCCTCTCAACTCTTCCAAGTTTGATCACAATGGTGAATTACTTGCCAACCCAATTGAATACAGATCTCTTGTGGGTGCTATTCAGTACCTAACTTGGACAAGGCCTAACATTTCCTTTGCAGTGAACCAGGTCTGTCAATTCATGCATGCCCCTACTGTCATTCATATGCAAGCAGCTAAACGCATACTGAGATTTCTCAAAGGTACAATTGCTCATGGTCTCTGGTTTAAGAAAGGTTCTATGCACTTGTCAGCCTACTCTGATGCAATTGCTCGAAGCTTTTGGTTTTCATTCATCTCAAAAACCCACTCTCTAGTGTGATAATATCTCGGCCATCTCACTTGCATCAAATCCTATATTTCATGCTCGAACTAAGCATGTCGAAATTGATTACCGTTATATTCATGAGTTAGTTCTTGCAAACTTGGTTGTAATTCAGTATGTTTGTAGCCAGGATCAAATTGCAGATATTCATACCAGATCTTTGTCTAAAAATAGGTTTCCGTTTTTGCAATCCAAGCTTTCTCTTGGAACCTTTGATTCTTCCAAGTTTAGCTTGAGGGGGTGTAAAGATGAAGATGCCACATCATGACTATAGTTTGTTATTTGTTGTTATAAATGTAATTAGTCTTAGTTAGTTAACTGTCAATAACCAAATGCTATATATATATATATATATATATATATATATATATATATATATATATATATATATATGTGATTGTATTATTCATTTACAATTAATGAGAAAATACATCTTTCTTCATCTCTAAGAAAAGCTCTCTCCAAGAACTCAGAGTTTCTATAGTAATCTCTTGAGAGAGTGGTGAGTAAATTAGGACGCTTGGTTGAGTGGCATAGGATGATTGCTATATCGTGAAAGTATCACTTTGCATGTGTATAATATATAAAAATGTGATTTAGGTTAAAGATAATGCTTGCATTCTTCCCTTAGGGAGATAAGTTCATTCTCTCACTTGTAAATAACGTATATTCACGGTAGAAATTTCATAATTAGAATCGTTCAATCTCTTAATCTTTATTTGAAGATCATCCCTACAAATATAATTTAAATAAGTTATTAACAATTCTTCTTTTCAACTATTTAAGGTAAATAAAAACAATTTCCCTCTCCAACTAGTGTCAACACCAATTGCTAAAAGGAAAATACTTATATCCATGCCATTTGGGAACCTACTTGACTGCCTATGTTATTAACGTATTTTACCATACAAATGTCATAATCGTATTCATTCATATTTTTTTTCATCATCTTGCAAAAATTATTCAATTGGAACATTGTTCAGTGATTCATATGCATCAAACAAATGAACAATACATCACGATGATGCTGTTACTTGTTATTGAAACTATCAATTTGTTTGGTACGTAAAGATGATTAAAAGATTTCTAAAATTAAATGATTGTTAAATTCAGAGATGATCTTTAGATGATAATAAAGAGAATGAATAGTTCACATGATATTTATACAGTGAAATTACGTTAACATAAGGTAGACACAAGTATGATAATACTTGTATTAAAATTTCTCTTCATTAATGTTTCCTTTAAAGAAACAAAGTTTTGATTAATCCAATCTTAATATTAAAATTATTCTATGATGTCACATCTCGGCCCAGGCCCCCACCACATCCCGGGCTCGACTCTACCGTAGCACGATATTGTCCGCTTTGGGCCCTTACCACAACCTCAAGGTTTTGTTTCTGGGAACTCAGACGAGAACTTCCCAGTGGGTCACCTAACATGGGATTGCTCTCGCGTGAACTCGCTTAACTTCGGAGTTCCGATGGAACCCGAAGCCAGTGAGCTTCCAAAAGGCCTCGTGCTAGGTAGAGATAGGAATATACATATAAGGTTTAGAGGATCCACTTCCCTAGGCAATGTGGGATGTAACAATCCACCTCCCTTAGGGACCCGACGTCCTTGTCGGCACACTTCCGGCCAAAGATTGGCTCTGATACCAAATTGTCATATCTCGGGTCGAGCCCCCACCACATCCTGGGCTCGACTCCACCGTAGCATAATATTGTCTTCTTTGGGCCCCTACCACACCCTCACGGTTTTGTTTCTGGGAACTCAAACGAGAACTTCGCAGTGGGTCACCCATCATGGGATTGCTCTCATGCGAACTCGCTTAAGTTCGGAGTTCCGATGGAACCCGAAGCCAGTGAGCTCCCAAAATGTCTCGTGGTAGGTACAGATGAGAATATACATATAAGATTTAGAGGATCCACTCCCCTGAACGATGTGGGATGTAACATGTTTGTACCATACTTGACCAACCCCGAAACTACTAAGCACCGGTCAACATTATACCGCCAAGGACCCACAAAAGTCTCCCTCCAACCAGAAGGCCAATCATAATGAGACACATGTCAACATCAGAGGCCAATCATAACGCGACACGTGTCGACATCAGAGGCCAATCACAGCACGACACGTGTCAATGTCAGAATGAAACTAGAAACTTTCTTATATAAATAGAGATCATTCTCTCACAATATTTCCTAATGTTATTTGTACTAAATCATTCATTAGTACTCACAAAAGGAGAGTTTGAACCTATTTACTTGTGTAAACCCTTCACAATTAATGAGAACTCCTCTATTCCGTGGACATAGCCAATTTGGGTGAACCACGTACATCTTGTGTTTGCTTCCCTGTCTCTATCCATTTACATACTTATCCACACTAGTGACTGGAGCAATCTAGCAAAGGTCACAAACTTAACATTTTCTGTTGTACCAAAGTCCTTACTGATTTTGTGCATCAACATTTGGCGCCGTCTGTGGGAATGACACTTATTCCCACTCTCTTCAGCTTTGTTAAGTTGGTTTCCACCATTCGTACACTCTCTTTTGACCAGGCATCCCTTTCCAACATGAGGAGCGAAGGAAGCCACAGCACACAGAATGACACCCCTCTTGCGCCTGGTGCGAAGTAACGAAAGAAGGAACAAAAGAAGTTTGCTCTTCAAGCTAAAGTCGATGAGTTGGAGGCTCAGAACAACAAGATAGCGATGAAGAATGAGATTTTCCAAGAGCAGTATGAGAAGGTCTTCGAGATGCTCCACGAGGCTAGATACACTAAAACTAGGGGTGAAATTTTTTCCCGAAAATCCCTAACCGTCCCGAAATTTGACCGAAAAAATCCCAAACCAAATTTCCCGAAACCTTCGGTACCCGAAACCGAACCCGTCCTGAAAGTTTCGGGTTGGGATTCGGCCACAGCTTTGAAAGCTTTCGGTAATCCCGAACCGAACCGATTATTATATATTTATTTATTTATTTTTAATTTTTAATTAGAAATTACTTGAACCGTTGGATTTGTTAAAATCAAATCCAACCGTCCATTGAGTTAGGTTAGGTCATTTGTTAGGTGGGTGTTCTCTCTCTTTCAGACTCACTCTTACTCTCGCTAACAGTCTCTCGGTCTCTCCGCTCTCGCTCACAGTCCCTCTTTCACAGACTCACAGTTAGTCGGAACGAACCCTCTTGCTGTCTCCTTCCTCTCCAGACGTAGTGTCCTCTCACGCTCGGTCGTGGTCCTCTCCAGACGCTATCCTCTGGCACTTGCTCTCCCGGCTGAAGTCCAGGTTCGTCTTCGTCTTCTTTTTCGTTTGAATCCCACCAGTTTTCTTCTCTCTCTCTCTCTCTCACAGTCTCACAGTCTCACTCACAGTCTCGCCGCCCGTGCTCCCGTCGCTCCACTCCTCCGTCGAATCCATGCCGACTCACATTCTCACTTAGAGTCCCGCCGCCAATGCTCCCGCCGCTCCACTCATCCGTCGAATCCACACCGCTCCTCATCCTCCACAACTCACGTAGACGCAGGACAAGAAGGAACCAATTGAGTCATAAAATCCAGGTTAGGGTTTTTTATTTTCACTGGGTTTTGTTCTTTAGCATTTTCGGATATCGAATGCCTCTTTAATAGAGTGTGAGCATATTCAGAATTAGGGAATGCCTCTTTAATGGAGCAATTTCGGATATCGAATTCTGAACTATTTGCTTATTTTGTTGAGTTATTGCAAATTGGTTCAACTGATGAACCAAAAATTAACTTGATTATATTAACTTGATTATATTCAATTAACCTGATTATATTCAATTAACTTGATTATATTCTGAGATAAATATGTGTTTGACTTTGATATAATATATGTGTTTATGGATCAGTTTATGGAATGTGTGTGATATATTATGGAATGGATCAGTTTATGGATCAATTAACTTGCTTTAATCTTATATGAATATTATATATATGCTGAAGTGTGTTGTGATATATTATTGTGCATTATCAAGATGGACGGGTTTGGTAGTGGTAGTGGTAGTGGTAGCCAATCACAATCTATTAGTACACCTAGGACCCTGGATTCGAAACAACCATTGTTGTCACAAGGGGTGATGGGGGATCAAGTTGTTGCTCACACTTTCAATCAAAAAAGACTTGATATGAAATGTGTGAAGTGGATAATAAAAGCGGAGATGCCTTTTAGGGTGGTTGATCAAGAGGACTTTAAAGATTGGATCCATGACTTGAATCCAAAGTACAAGCTTCCAAATAGGCACAAGGTGGCGGCGGTGGTTTTAGAATTGTATTTTACAGAGAAGGGAAAAATCAAGAGTGTGGTTGATTCATCAACAAGGGGAAGGGGCCGAAGGGGCAAAAAGGAATGAACTTACTTAAGCTTCATTTTGGTTGCATGCACTTTCTTGCTTATAAACTATGTTTTGCTTTTGGTTTGTAACTTAATCTAAATTCATTCGGAAGTTTGGTTTGTAAAACTTAACTTATTTCATTTTGGTTGCATGCACTTTTAATTAACTAGTTTGGTAGACAATTGTGAACTTAAGCTTAACTTGTTAGTTGTTGCTTCCTTGGTATCAAAATTGAAACAGATGGTAATGTGAAACTGAAATTGTGATATTGTGAAACTGAAACAGGCAAGCTGCCTGCAATTGTTAACCTTTTTTTTTTTTTCTGAAAAATGGGTGGGTTTACTTGTTCAAGAGCTTAAAATTGTAAAAAGTTTTAAAAGCCCAACATTTTGGGCTTCAAGGCCCAATCCCGAAGTGACCCGAAAATCCCGAAACACTTTCAGGAATCCCGAATTTCGGGATCCCAATAGTTTTGGTTCGGTTTCGGGATATAAAATCCCATCCCAAAATGTTTTGGTTTGGGATTCGGATTAGGGGTTTCGGTTCGGGATCCCGACCCGAACCACCCCTAACTAAAACACACGAGCTCATCACCCCTGTGGAAGTCAACCATTAACTAGGTGCCCTCAACACGGAGGGTCATTTGCCATCGACATGAGTATTCCTGTTGAGGAGTGAGCTACTCATCGAAATGGCGACCAACATGAGACTTCTCTCAACCCAGCTGCTTCGACCTGAAGTAGAAGGAGTGGAGGAATGCACCTCTTTACAGAAGGAGTGGAAGGATCGAAAGCCGTCTTTCGCAACTGTCAAGACTTTCTAAAGCAACGTCGAGACAATCCCATCCATGTAAGCTCGAAAATCAATGACCCACGGGTCTCTGAAAGACTCGATCCCCTCCCATGTCCTAGACCGGCCTCCAATTTGGGGAAGGGGCAACAAGTCCTAGAGAAACACGAAAGTATAGGGGACTCGGAGATGTTCCGACAGACATACTTTGGAAGTCAGTACGGCGAGTCCAGGGAAAAATCATATGCTCTTGATCAAACCTTCCTACTTCTAAGAGGAGATGGAGATTTACAAAAGAAAGCTCTAGTGGTACATGACTCCACTTATGACCCTTTTGTCCTACAGCTCCTTAAGGAAGTAAACAATTTGAAGGCCGAACGACAAGCTGAGATACCTGATTGGAACCAACCTAGGTCTAGCCCTCTTACAAGGAGGATCCTCCCCTTCCAAGTAAAGACAAAGCAGAAACTTGGCTTGCAACTCTATACTGGAAAAAATTACCTGATTGAACACCTTAACCTCTTTTAGTCCACCATGGCATACCAGATGCACACCGACGAAGAACGATGTCTTATCTTCCCTTCCACCCTCTTTGGTGGAGCTCTGAACTGGTATTGTCATCTTCCACCTGAGACGATAGACTTATTTAAGGAATTGAGGAAACTGTTTATTTCTCAACACATTTTCCAGACCGATTGCTTGCACTTTGCGGATGACTTGTACACTATTCACCAGAAGCCAAACGAGTCATTACGTATGTATGCTGGCCGTTTCAACCATGAGTATTTCCGTTGTGCCAAGGCAGACGACAAGACTGCCCTCAAAGCTTTCACGATAGGCTTACGTGATTGTTTCTTCAAATACATGATCAATGCCAACACTTGGAATACTTACTCTGAGGTGATGGCACAAGCTTACAACCATGCCTCCGCTGAGGCAAGGACATATCAAAGGAAACCCCCCACAGCCATCGCTTATCAGCAAGTAGGGAGTGGAAGCCAGATCCAACCAAATGAGAAGACCTCGACCTTCCAAACAGTAACAGTGCTTCCTCCTGCCTTACTTAATACTTCGCTAAGTCAACAGACATATCAATCTCAGGGCAAAAGGAAAGATTTCCATCCTCACTAGTCCCATTTTAGTAAAATGAGTAAGGGACACTATCGGAATAACTAGGGGTATCGCCACGATAATGCCCGCCCACAGGCAGTCAACACAGTAGGCTAAGCACGTGTCAGGACATGCTCTACCCCGAGGTATGAGACATACACGCCTTTGAACGCCACATGCGTGACCATTTACCCCAGCATAGCACACCTGATACTGAAACCACTGCCGAGGCAGTCGGGTTACAAGCCCACGAAGAACACGGGCACGTTTTGCTGCTATCACGAACATAACGGCCATGACGGCAAGAAGTGTATCACCCTTCGTGATCATATTGAAGCTTTGGCGCGTGAAGGAAAAATTGATCGATTCCTCATTCACCCTTCAAAGGATAACCATAACCAACGCTAAGTGAATGTGATATATTCCATAAGCGGCGGCACACCCATATCTGAATCTTCCAATAGGGCCATGAAAAACAGCGAACGAGCTTTAAGGCCTGGCCACCAAGTGTTTCACGTGGAAGACATTAGAGGAGGCAAGTATCAAAAGCCTAACTGGGATCCAATATGTTTCTACCCTGAGGAAGAAAGAGGTATCATATACCCTCACAACGACCCACTAATCGTGGAGGCTCACATAGCCAACTTTGAAGTAAGACGAATCTTGGTAGACATGGGGGCTTCGGTCAATATCATGTTTGTTGAAGCTTTCATGGCACTTAATGTAGCTAAACACTTGCTCGATTGCTAGATTTCTCCTCTGATAAGCTTCTTCGGTGATATCGTGTAACCTATAAGGAGCATACACTTACCTTTCACCATTGGTACAGGCCCTTACACAGCTACCATTACCACTAACTTCCTGGTAGTTGATTGCCCAACGGCATACAATGTCATTTTTAGACGCATAGGCATCAATAATCTCAAGGCCTTGGTATCCACACATATGTTGTTGAAGAAATTTGCAACCCCTTATGGCAATGGTTACATCAAAGGAGATCAACTTAGTGCACGGTCATGTTACAACACTTCAATCAAGCAACAACACCTGCTTGTGCCCAAGGAAACCTTTTCTATACATGACTAAGTCATAAAGACCAGCCCAGTTGAAGCCAACTTGGATCTTCACGGTGGCAACAGTCAACCCGACGATCCTCGAAATGACTCTTTCACCTAGCAAACACAACCCGCTGAAGAGTTGGAGAATGTCTCTATCTCAAAAGATTATCCGGATCGCATGGTGAAGATTGGCACCACTTTGTCACCACCCATTCGGTTGGCATTGATCTCTTTTTTGCAAGAGAACATTGAGGTCTTCTCCTGGTCATATGAGGACATGTCATGCATCTCTCCCGATATCATCTCTCATCGCTTAAGTATTGACCCTAAGACCAAGCCAGTGAGATAGAAATGAAGATCTTATGACGCTGAACGGTACGAGGCAATGAAAGCAGAAGTTGAAAAACTCAAAGGTATAGGCTTCGTCCGCGAAGTCAATTATCCAACGTGGGTAGCAAATGTTGTATTTGTTAAGAAGAATCCGACTAAGGAAAGTCTTCTGCTCCAAAAGGTCTTATGGAGAATGTGTGTCAATTACACCGACCTAAACAAAGGATGCCCGAAGGATAGCTTTCCTCTTCTTCTCATAGACAGACTTATAGACTCTACGACAGGGTGTAAACTCCTGAGCTTCACGGATGCTTACTCAGGATATAACCAAATCCTCATAAACCCTCCGGACCAAGAACACACAGCCTTCACTACTGACAGGGGACTATATTGCTATAAAGTCATGCCCTTTGACCTAAAGAATGCATGAGCGACTTATTAGAGACTGGTCAATTCAATGTTTGTCGAATAGATTGGGAAGAGCATGGAAGTTTACATTGATGATATGCTAGTCAAGAGCAAACATGCTGATCAACACATCACCAACCTATCTGAAACTTTCACCATTCTGAAGAGGTATCGAATAAGGTTGAACCCCAACAAATGTGCCTTCGGCGTAGGCTCTGCCAAATTCTTAGGCTTCATGATAAGCAAACGAGGCATTGAGGCTAATCCCGAGAAGATCAAAGCAATCCTCGACATGAAGGAACCAGTAACTTCAAAAGACATCCAGAACCTTATTGGCAAGGTGGCAGCCTTAACTAGGTTCATCTCTTAGGCCACAGACAGATGTGCTCATTTCTTCAAAGCACTTAAAGGAAGTAAGAAGTACATTACATGGACTGATGAATGTGCCGAGGCATTCAAGAACCTAAAAAACTACATGAGTAAAGCCTTTTTGCTTTCCAAACCTGAGGTTGGTGACATTCTCATTATCTATCTGTCGGTATCAGCTTCAGCAGTAAGTTTTGTTCTCATTCGAAAGGATGGTAATGTCGAACGGCCTGTTTACCACGCTAGCAAAGCCTTACAAGATGCAGAGACACGATACCCCAACATTGAGAAATTGGCTTTAGCATTGGTAATGTCTGCTCGAAAACTTCGTCTTTACTTCCAAGCACACTCCATCATCGTGTTTACCAATCATCCTCTTCGACAGATACTTCAAAGTCCTGACACTTCGGGGCGAATGATAAAATTGACGATAGCATTGGGTGAGTTTGACATCTCCTATCAACCAAAGCCAGCTGAGAAGGGCCAAGTAGGGGCAGACTTCATCGCCGACTTCACATATCCTGTTGACATTGTTTCTACGCTTAAAGAAGTGGTTTTATTACCCTCGGAAGCTCAGAAAATAGAACCAACAGCCCTAGCATGGAGTTTATATGTTGATGGCTCGTCTAACCAACAAGGTTTTGGAACAGGACTAGTCCTTACGACCCTTGACAAAATGGCGATGGAGTATGCTCTTTGTTTCAAATTTAAGGCGTCAAACAATGAGACCGAATATAAAGCCCTCCTAACAGGCTTACGTTTGGCCAAACACCTTGGGGTTAAACGAATTGATATCTTCACTGACTCCCAATTTGTGGTTAACCAGGTCACCAACAACTTTGACACTAAGGATAGCTCCATGGCAGCATATCTGGCACAAACACAATTGTTTCTTAAGCACTTCCACTACCAGATCACCCAAATTCCTCGAGTGGTCATGCAGATGCTTTGGCTCGCCTTGCTTCAGCGGTGGAAGACAAGATTGGGAGAAAAATTCAGGTCGAATTGTTGGCAGCACCAAGCACCATGGCTGCGGAAGTGTGCAACTTACAACAAGGGGATATTTGGATTACCCCGATTTATAGATTCCTTGCTCATGACACCCTTCCAAATGACAAAGTCCAAGCTAAGAAGATTCGATACAAGGCTACCCGTTACTTGATCATTAATGACCAACTCTACCAACGGGGTTTTAACCTACCATAACTAAGATGCCTTACGCCTGCAGAGGCAGAAACTGTCCTTCGGGAAATACATGAAGGTGTCTGCGGAGATCATGCTGAATCTCGATCCCTAGCACATAAGGCTTTTCGCCAAGGATATTACTGGCCAACACTCCACCAAGATGCCATCAGAATATCCCCCTCATGTGATAAGTGTCAGCGAAACGCAACTATTCCTTATTCCCCTCCCGAGCCGCTCACTCTTATGATCAGCCCTTGGCCCTTTTACCAATGGGGACTTGATTTAATCGGCCCAATGCTTGTAGGGAAAGGCAAGGTTTACTATGCAATCGTTGCAGTTGACTACTTCACAAAGTGGGCCGAAGTAGAACCCTTGGCAACCATTACTGAGGCAAAAATAGAAGACTTCGTATAGAAGAACATCCTTTGCAGATTCTGCATTCCCAATGCGATAGTCACTGATAAATGGCGACAGTTCGACAACAATAAGTTCAGGATGTTATGCTCTAAGTTCAACATCAACTTATGTTTTGCATCCCCAGCTCATCCCCAATCTAATGGACAAGTTGAAGGCATCAACGAAATAATCAAGCGAACTTTGAAAACCAGCTTGGACAAGGCTAAAGGTTGTTGGCCAGAATTTGTACCCTAAGTTCTTTGGTCATACCGCACTTCATATTGGACATCAACAGGGGAAACCCCATTCTCACTTACCTTTGGTACAGAGGCAGTTGTCCTAGTTGAGCTTGAGCAAGCAATGTTTCGAGTCTAGAACTACGTGCAAAGCGAAAATGACAAACAACTTACCCTCAACTTAGATCTAGTCGAGGAACACAGAAACCAAGATCATTTGAGGAATGTCACCTACAAGCAGCGCATCTCCAACTACTATGACTCGAGGGTCAAACCTCGTTCTTTCAAAGTGGGGGACTGGGTATTGAAGAAAAGATTACTCTACGACAGAGTCCCGAGTGAAGGAACACTTAGTCCAAACTAGGATGGACCGTTTGAAGTTGTTGGCAAGACCCTTGGCCATCCATGGAATGCTGATCACTTGAAGTACTATTACAAGTAAACTCACATTGTACAAGTGTTAAACTTCAGCCATTCGGCATCCTATGTAACGAAGACTATTTGGCATGAATTCAATAAATAGGTGATTTAGACAACTCGATCCTAATCCTCTTCCATTCCTAGCAATGAAACACGCGGGTTCAAAGCTTCAACATGAATGCTTCCAACAAGAAATCAAGTCTAAGTATATGTCAACAAGACTATACAAATAAACGAACAGCTCCACAGTATATTCGTTCAATCTGACCCAAGTTATGGCTTATATCTAAACAAAGGATTTGCTCAAACATAGCCAGGCCTTCATCAATGATAGTGAAAATACTTGGTAATTAACAACAAACTAGTACATCCATAGTACATGGCACATGCCACACAAACAACAAACTAGTACATCCAGAGTACATGGCACATGCCACACAAACAACAAACTCGTACATCCAGAGTACATGCAGAAAAAGAGGGCACTACGAGTTATCATCATCTGAGGTCGAACCCCTGACAATATCACTCTGCATTTCAACCCCATCGCCATCACCACTTTCCTCAGCATCTCCAGGACCATCCTCACTCTCCTGAGACTGCTCACTGATGCTAGCCTCATTATCAGAGTCATCATCACTACTAGGATCAACTGCGAGGATGAAGGCTTCACCCTTTTGTCGGTACTTATCCATCTCATCACGGTACTTTCGGATAATGCTTCCATTGTCGTAACACTCAAGGATGGCCATCCATTTCCTTTTCTCAAAATTAGCCGCCTGGATGCAGTGAGGTTTAAAGGCATCGTGAAAGGCCTGGGAACCTAAGAACTCCAGCACAGCAGCATCCCTATCAGTTGGGATACTTCTCTTCAGCCTAGAAACCTCAACCAAGGCATTATCTAACTCCCCTTATACCTTGGAAAGCTCAAGGATGGTTGTCTCTAACTGTTCCTTAGTCGCTTCCAATTGTTTCTTAAGCCTTACGTTTTCACCATTCCGCCTCTTCAAACTCTCAAAGTTTTCATCCTTAAGGCGGATGGCATCAGCCAAAGCTTTGCTCGTTTTTCTGGCGTCATTCACAAGCTGCTTATTCTCTTCAAACTTTGCCTTGTACCGCTCGACCTCTCGTAATTTATCATCGTACTCGGTCAAGACCTACATGACAAGATGATCGTCACTACCAGGAAAAAGAGGGGAGAAAACAAAGAAATGACAGAGTAACACTTACATAAGAAGATAGCATCATCATCCGGTCACAATCTGATTCGTTCTCATCTAGTGGCTCGCCAAGCTCATCAACAGTGGATCGACGTCTTGCCAGGCAATTATTGACATACCTAAAACTACTTGGTTGCATGGCAACCTTCAAGTCCTTCCAATTAATGCTGCTAACTTCTTCCTTGTACTTTCTCTTACGACTATAGCTAGGGCCACCTTCTTGGTCAGTAGACTCCATGGTTGGAGGAAATATGGGATCGATGGTAGGAAGAGGAGGCAACAGTCGTCTCTCCTCCTCTGCAACTATGCCAGCAGCACAACCCATGGCCTCAGCTTCAGCTTTCTTTGAGGCAGCAATCTTGAGGACCTCTTCTTGCGACTTAGGTTTAGGGGTTGGCTTCACTCGGTGCTTACGAGATCCCTTGAGAAACAAAATGTCATCTACGGGAACTAACATGGGTGATTTCCCTTTCTTGGCGCTAATCTCCCCTTTCTTGCCCACTTTCTCCACTGAATAAGAAAAATAAAAGTAAGGAATGCAACTTTGTAAAATAAAAAAGGGGCGAAATGAAAGACACAACTTACTTGCTCGTCTTTGGCACTCCGACACTAGGGGCTAGAAACCATACTTTCGAAATAAGGGTCGTAGCTTGCCCAAATGTCTATCCTCTTTGGGCACCCTCAACACCTTCTCTACGTCAGCTAGCTCCCATCCAGACAGCTTGATGGTCCATCGCGTCACTGCATGAAGAAAAATGTTAGAAGCAAGAGAAAATCACAACAAATAACAAATAATGCAAACAATGGATACATTACAACCTATAGTCTGGAAGTGAGTAGGAACACATCGCTCAGGCGTGACACCTTTAGCATACTCCCAATCATTATAAAGAAAGCACCAACGGTTTTTCCAAGTGCAATACGCCTTTTTCTTACGAAAGACAATACGTTATCTCTCACTCCGACATGCACACTCAGCATACCCAGTGAATGCTTTCACCGGGCGCATCTTATAGCAGTAGCGCCACTGATGAAAGGAAGGCTCACCTAACCCACATTCCATCCAAATAATATAAAACCCGATCAAGGTATCCCAAAAACTAGGGTAGAGTTGCCCATGCGCATATCCAATGAAAGACAGCATTCGTTGCAACCATGGGTGCAAATGCAGTTTCACCCCTAAAGTCAATAATATCTGGGTATAGAACATAACATGACCCTTGGGCGGTTCAGAAGACAATTCTTCATGATGCACCAAACGTATTCCTACATTACGGGGGATACTACATGACTGCCTTAGGGCCTCAAGCTGCTTTCGCTATCTAACAAGTTTTGCACTAAATGGTCTGCTGTGAACTTAGAGTGAAATATGAGTATGGCGTCATAAACAACCCCCTCACCCACTGACATGAAGGAGGAAGAACTAATATTGGCTAAGGCTTAACAATTGCGAAGATCACCCAATCTCGAATTTTTTGTACAAGACTCCAACAAAGGCCCTGAAGACTCCAACATTGCAAGCTCAAACCTAGAGTTAGAGTTAGGGGAGCCCCATCACTAGGACTTCCAAACTCTGACATCTACAACAAACAAAAAAAAAACTCTATCACCATATGAAAGATCGAAACATAAGGAAGTTCCTAGGGCATGGAGAAAAGCTCAATCAGTTCATTATGTTCTCAAACAAATACATGAACACTCAAACAATTCAACAAGAATGAAAGCATGCGATCTAGTGGAGAAGACTACCAACCTGAAGATGGTGCAAAGCAATGCAGGAATCCCTCTCAACTATAAGAGCACTCTGTCTCCAAAAATCACTACAAAATGAGCAAATGAAGACAATGAAAAGAGTGGAAACTTATCATTCTTATAGGGTTCAACATGGCCAAAGAATTTCAAAATTCAAAATTCAAACCATGAGAAAACCCCACATAGAAAGTCTTCAAACTTCCACACAAGTTAGGGAGTTTTCAAATTTCAAACTTGCAGCACCCTCTCTTCCCCTAAAAAAGGGGGGGGGGGGAGGGAGGAGGTGAACACATTAGCTTCATCAATGGAGGGCAACCACAATTCTCAAAAGCTTCACACACTCTTGATCAAGACAGTGTGAAGCAAAACCAATTTATGGTGCCAACAAGAGTTTCATCAAAGGATAATTCTCAAAAGCTTCACACACTCTTGACCAAGACAGTGTGAAGCAAAACCAATTTATAGTGCCAACAAGAGCTTCATCAATGGAGGGCAACTACAATTCTCAAAAGCTTCACACACTCTTCATCAAGACAGTGTGAAGCAAAACCAATTTATGGTGCCAACAAGAGCTTCATCAAAGGAGTTCAACCACAATTCTCAAAAGTTTCACACACTCTTAATCAAGACAGTGTGAAGTAAAACCAATTTATGGTGCCAACAAAAGCTTCATCAATGAAGGGCAATTACAACTCGTAGAAAGCTTTACACACTCTTGATCAAGACTGTTCGAAGCAAATTCAATTTATATAGTTCATCCAAACCTTCGACTACTACAAGGTGTGGCTTGCATCACAATCCCTTGTTCAATAGTATGGAAGCAAAATTTGTATATGTTGTCTCTCCCACATTTTCAAATTTCTAGTTTCCCAAAAAAAAAAAAAAAAGGAAATTGGGAAATTCAACAAATTTCTAGTTTTTCCAAAAAAAAAAAAAACAAAAAACAAAAAAAAAAGGGAAATCTAACAAAAACTTCATCAATTGAGGACAACTACAAATTCTCAAAAGCTTCACACTATCTTGATCAAGATAGTGTGAAGCAAAACCAATTCATGGTACCCAACAAAGCTTCACCACAAAAGCTTCACCAACAAAAGCTTCATCAATGGAGGACAACTACAAATTCTCAAAAGCTTCAACACAAAAGCTTCACCTACAAAGCTTCAACTCCAAAGCTTCACCTACAAAGCTTCAACACAAAAGCTTCACCCATAAAAGCTTCACCAACAAAAGCTTCACCAACAAAAGCTTCACCTATAAAAGCTTCACCAACAAAAGCTTCACCAACAAAAGCTTCACCCATAAAAGCTTCACCAACAAAAGCTTCACCCACCACAAAAGCTTCAACACAAAAGTTTCACACTATCTTGATCAAGATAGTGTGAAGCAAAATCAATTCATGGTACCCAACAAAGTTTCAACCTCAAAGCTTCACCTATAAAGCTTAAAATATATATATATATATATATATATATATTTTTTTTTTTCGGAAATTCAAAAATTCAAAAATTCGAAAATTCGAAAATTCAAAAAAAAAAAAATTGCCTAGGCCTCCTTTTCTTTGGGCCTAACAACTTTTATAACAAATATATATGAAAGAGGAGTTTTGGGCTACCACTTAGAAAGGAAAATGGTGAAGTTTTTTTACCTTGGAAACTTGGCTACTAGCAAGACACCTCATTCGTCAACTCCCTCGACCGGAGACTTGGGGGACTCCTACCATATGCTATTGCACCTTGATACTCGGAAGTCTCACGACCACTTAGTGACTTGGATTTTTCAAGTCTCCAACCGAGAAGTTTTCCTCACTTGGGAAATTAAGGGAGCATTACCTCAACCTACATGCTTCACTCACAAAGCTTCAAAATACAAGCTTCAACAAAAAAAAATATTCAAAGAACTTAGCGAAGGAAGCCTTGGTGTATTTAACACAATACGTTGAAATGAAGCAAAGATTATTTATTGATATCTCCGATAAGTTACAAATATGTACATATACATGAATCAAAATAAACAAACAAGAGGGAGCCTTCACAAAGGTTGCTCAGAAGAAGTCTCAACAGTCGGTAGAGCCCCAGGAAGAGGAGGCACCAGAGGGTGATCATTAGGAGCCTCAGTACTGGGCAGAGCCCTAGAAGGAGGAGGCACCGAAGGTTGATCATTTGGAGGTTCAGTACGCGGTACAACCCCAGAAGACGAAGGCAATAAATGTCTTTGGAACACACCCACAAACCTCTGATAATCAAGTAAAATCTGACCATCAGATTCCTGCAGCTGATCAAACTTCCTTTTCATGTTTGTAGCATAGTCATGTGTAAGCATGTGCAACTGTTTATTCTCATGCTTGAGCCCTCTGATATCTTGTTTGAGACTTATCACTTCAGCCACCAATGATTCAACTTGGCGGGTTCGAGCAAATAGGCGTTGGGCCATATTAGACACAGAACCTGCATACTGAACACTAAGAGCCAGAGAATCCTTAACAACCAACTCATCAGACAGTTTGGAAAGTAGTTTGTTATCTTTGGGAGTGAGAAGGTTCCTGGCCACCACCGCATCTGTCATATCATTCTTCACCACAGAGTCCCCAACGGTAAAATGACCAGTAGGGGATAAGAAGGATGGGCGCCATATGTTGTCTTGAGAAGGTATGGCTGCCTCTTCACCAAAGTTCAAGTCAAAACGATGGTCAGATGAGCCAGACATTCTCAGAAATGATGAAGGAGAAATGAGGTGCAATAAATCTCTGAAGTACAAAAATAAGGGGAAAATTCATACAAGCTATAACTCTCTGAACGTACTTCTTACACACAATTGGTGCCCCTATAAAAGAAAGGGCAACTGGGCCGTTGGTTCAAAAATCGAAGAGGCACCACTCTCCGGATTTTGAGAAGTAGATTTTCCTGAGTAAAATATGTCAACAATCCCCACACGCAACATCAGCTTCTCGGGTACCACATATAACTTTGCCAAAGATCTCTGACAAAGTTTAGACACATAAATTTTGAAAGTCTAGCTACCCTACCATTACCCACAAGGGCAAAGGAACAACACCACTGCTTGGTAACTGGAAAGTCCCTATGTGTGTCAGCCTCTGTGCTCCGTGGCAAGGCAAAACTGGAAAAAATGCCTAACTTTTACTTACATCGAGAAAACACTCCCAACATGATTACTTGCTCAAAAATCGAAGAGGCACTACTTTTCGAATCTCGAGAGCCAGACTCCCACCAAGATCGCTTTCTCAAAAATCGAAGAGGCATCGCTCTCCGAATCTCGAGAGCCAGACTCCCACCAGGATTGCTTTCTCAAAAATCGAAGAGGCACCGCTCTCTGAATCTCGAGAGCCAGACTCCCACCAGGATTGCTTTCTCAAAAATCGAAGAGGCAACGCTCTCCGAATCTCGAGAGCCAGATCCCCAACAGGATTGCTTGTTCGAAAATCGAAGAGGCATCGCTTTCCGAACTTTGAGAGCCAGATTTCCTTGGATAAAGCTTGTATGCAATCTTCACACGCAACATCAGCTTTCCAGATACCACATACCATTTTTTTCAAAGTGATATGACAAAGTTAAAACACGTGAATGTTGCAGCTCCTACTACATTGCTATGACCGAGAAGGGTAAAGGAACAACATTACTACCCGTTGTTGAAACAATTCCTATATATGTCGACCTCCATCCTTCACAGCCAGGCATACCTACAAATAAAAAAAAATGCTCAACTTTTATTCACATCTGAGAGGGCATTTCCAGCAGAGTCTCTCGAAATACTCAACTTCTTCCCCCCTCCCCCCCCCCCCGATAATATCTATGCAAACAAGCCACACCAGAGCAAGAGTATCTCATATCATCAGGGTTAAAAGAAAGAGTATCCCATATCATGCTTTTTCCATGTCTTTTCCTTTGCCCTTGCTCTTACCTGCAGGACAAGGAGAAAAAACGCATTTAGTCAGAACCTGAAATCAAACTTCCAATCTGGAATTGATTGCCTGGAATCTTTGCATGGTTGTTTACCTAACATTGCTCTTGAGTACTCATCCTCAACTGTTGTCAAGGTCACGAAGTCCTTTGGCAAATACCTCAGAATAGTTGATATGATATTGACGCTTTACACTGAAGCTGCCACGCATGGATAAGTCGCTGAGAAGTAGTGCTCTAAAGGACCATTTAAATGCAAATGTTGCATTCCACTCATGCATCAGGGACAAATGCTGTAAAAGATTGAAGCAGAATGATCAATGATGAGCTGGAACATATCACTACAGCACGATGCCCTTCCTGCAGAACCATACAACCCAGACAGAAGAGTCTAAATCAAATCCAAACCCTGCATCGCTGCCCTATCTGAATAACTCGAGAAGCTTCAACAACCTTTCACTGACACCATCACCAAAGAGTAAAGCCTCGCCATACCACACCCACTACTTTGTCGACGGCAAAAGTATCCCATATCATTAGGGTCGAAAGTACTCTAGATTTGATGGACTTGTTTTGACCCTCAAATTCTTGAGTCGGCCTTATACTCTGGAGGAAACCAAAAAACCATCCAGCCCAGTTTAAGAATAAGCTTGTGGAAAGTTACTTTTTCAAAAGCAAAAGTATCTCATATCATCTCTTCTCCATATCCTTGTTGCTGTTTTCGGCACAAGGAGAAGGAGAACAATCAACCGGAAGCAGAAGTCGAACCTCCGATCCAGGTTGCTTGCTTGGAAGTTTGATTGTTTACCTTGTCTGTTACCTCATTCGGCAGACCTTCTCACTCAGAGACTTGGGGGACTCCCACTATAGGGTTTGTATCGCGCTTGACCAAGCCCGAAACTACAAGTATGCTTCAAGTGAAATTGATACATTACCTTGTGCATCTCCACCGGTTAGAGATACCATTCTTGGATGGAGGAAAAGTACTTCAAGAGAAGATGCCACATCTACCTATGAGACAAATAAGGCAAGTAAAAACGATACCACACTTCGGTACTTAGAAGTTTCGTGATTACTCAATGGCTTGGATCTTGCAAGTTCCTAACCGAGAAGCTTCCCTCACTCAGGAACTTAGGGTAACACTGTTTGTACCATACTTGACCAACCTCAAAACTACTAAGCATCGGTCAACATTATACCGCCAAGGACCCACAAGAGTCTCCCTTCAACCAGGAGGCCAATCACAACGAGACACATGTCAACATCAGAGGCCAATGATAACACGACACGTGTCGACATCAGAAACCAATCACAGCACGACACGTGCCAATGTCAAAATGAAACTAGAAACTCTCTTCTATAAATAGAGATCATTCTCTCACAATATTTCTTAATGTCATTTGTACTAAATCATTCACTAGTACTCACAAAATGACAGCTTGAACTTACTTACTTGTGTAAACCCTTCACAATTAATGAGAACTCCTCTACTCCGTGGACGTAGCCAATTTGGGTGAACCGCGTACATCTTGTGTTTGCTTTCATGTCTCTATCCATTTACATACTTATCCACACTAATAACCGGAGCAATCTAGCGAATGTCATAAACTTAACACTTTCTGTTGTACCAAAATCCTCACTGATTTTGTGCATCAACATAACATATAGCCTCAAACAAATTATCCGAATAATATAACACATAAGATTTTGGGGCACTCCACTCATTTCCAATTGATTTTGTACTTGGTGTTCTCATTTCAAACTTATTCTTTTTTTTTTTCCGGTAATTTTGATGTTCATGTATTACTGATTTGAACGCACTTAAAGTTAAAATGGACAGCAATGTACCACACTTCTCTTCTGAACCCTCGTTTACTTTGCTTTCAACTAGTATCTATATCTAGGCTTAGTGAATCTTCCCTGAAGCATCCCTACTGCCAGTAGCACTAAAAAAACAATTTTTTGCTCATCCAATGCAATCATCTCCTGTTTAGACGCAGTGTTTGAGAACTTCAACCCCAGCCTTAGAAAGGAACTGTACACGGTATATCTGCATGTCTAGTGCGTGGTATGTATGTTGCCAGCTGCGCAGACATGTGACATGTCAACAAGAACTCGTGGGCGCTACCTGCAAAACTGCTTTGAGAGGCAAGTTGTGCCGGCAACCAGTTGTGCATTATAATATCACGAAAGAGAACAACGAAACTATTGGAAGTAAATAATAGTTAGCGTCTAGTTGGGGTCTTTTATCCTCTGGTCAAATGGTTTCCTTGTTTCCTGCAACAAGGTACAGCAAGTTAGTTTCCTTATTTCCTGCAACAAGGTGCAGCGTCCCATCTTAGAAGATAGGTTAGTAGAGTGGTGTCCATATCTCTGTAAAAGTCAGTAATCAATCCCTTAATTTAAGGGAATAAGTTAGTAGCTTGGGCATGATCTAAGGAGTCTGTTCCTTCTCTCTTTTGCATATATACGTTGTCTCTTGTCTTTCTTTCAATATAATTAAACAAGGTGCAGCGTCCCATCTTAGAAGATAGGTTAGTAGAGTGGCGTCCATATCTCTGTAAAAGTCAGTAATCAATCCCTTAATTTAAGGGAAGAAGTCAGTAGCTTGGGCATGATTGAAGGAGTCTGTTCCTTCTCTCTTTGCATATATACGTTGTCTCTTGTCTTTCTTTCAATATAATTAATACAAAACACATACAAGCTTATCAAATTCCACAGAAACATAAACTCCGCACATGGTCAATGCAGCGAAATATATGATTTCATTAATCACAGCAGTTTTTTGAAATTATTTGAAGAACATGAACATAAAATATGATTACTGTAATTTCCTGGGTATTGTACCAAATAATTAACAAAACCAGAAGCTTGGGCTACAGGTGAAAACGACTTTGGCTGCCTTCATTCAAACAAGAACAATAAACAAAAAATAAATGGAATACTTTGGATGCGGTCCTTAATCCTTAACATTCTTTAATTAAAATCTTAATAATATTCAAAGTTTGATCAAAGTCCCTTGACTTTGTACACCTTATTATATTACTATTAATATTAATATTTTTATAGTTTTGACATTAATTGTTTGATATTTTATGAGATTTATAATCCTATAAATTTAAAATCCCTTATTATAATACTATTAGAAACAGTTACAATAAAAAAATTCAAACATTTTAATTTAATAAATGGATAAAAACTATGTAAAAATAAGAAATAATAAATGGCAAAAGAATGTATCCATAGTGTTTAAAAAATTGGTACATTTTACAAAAAAAATTAGGTACATTTCACATATAACAAAGTGATACATTAATAAAGAAGAATGAGTACATTATAAACTAAAAAGAAAATACTACAAATGAATTTTTAGGGTACAGATAAAAGATTAAAAAATTATGAGTACAAATGAATTTAAAAAAAAATATAGGTGCTAAAAGAAATTAATACATGGGTACAAAATAAAACTAAAAAGAAAATACTACAAATTTAAAAAAAATGTTGGAAATTAAAAGTGGGTACAAACTAAAAATATAAATATATGATAAAAAGTTTAGGCATAAAACATAAATATACCATATGTAAATTTTCTATCATTGATTAAATATACAATGTCACGTGACGGTATACACATGGGTACAAACACAAATAAAACTTTAAAAAATTGAGCACAAAAAGAAATTAATATATGGGTACAAATTAAAAATGAAAAGAAAATTGGTACAAATTAAAAAATATTTGCAAATTAAAAATAGGTACAAACTAAAAATAAAAATATATGATAAAAAATTTAGCCATAAATATAAATATACTAATTGTAACATTTTTAACACTAAATGAATATATTTAAAAATAAAAATATTTTATTATTCAAATAATTAATGATGTTATTAATACCCAAGGACCTTGATCAAAAATTGAAAATTAATAGGATTTTAATTAATGGAGTAACAAAAAGAATGATGTGAACCTAATAATCACTTAAAAAAATTACTCTAAAATCAAATGATATATATATATATATATATATTTTGGCTACATACATATTGTATGTCTATATATATATATATATATATATTGGCTACATACATATTGTATGCAAAAATTTAAGTTTAACTTATGTATTTGTGTACTCAAAATTTACTTGGCATAAACTCAACAAGCTTGCCATTTGCATACCGCAAAAATTACAATGAATCATCAAATTTACATATATTTAGATGCAAACACAAGAAGAAGAAAAAAAAACTTGACATCTCAATTACAATCATACAACTAGCACAAATCAAAACAATGAAAGTAGATGTAAAGGCAATCTTAAAACAATTGATTAAAACTAATATAAAGCCTACTGAATCCAAGTAGAATAATTTTGAATAAAATGGCATCACAATTTCCATGATAAGTTTTATATTTCTAGTTGTGCTAAATACTCCCTGTGCTAGTTTCTATTAAGTCTACAAGTCAGCAATACAGTTAGAAATATAGTTAGCAATACAGTTAGTAAGTTTGTTAGTATTTGGTTAGAGTAGTTAGGTTTTCTCTTATAAAAACAATGTGTGTAACCTTCATTTTATCAGTCAATACAAAAGTATATTTCTCTCTCTATACTCTCTCTCTCAAACTCTCTGTGTTCATCCTTCTGTGATCATATTTCTTATTGATTTTCTTTTCAATTCCCAAAATATTGCAATGTAATTAAAATGGTATCAGAATCACCAGGCTCACGCCATGGATTCTGGTGGTTTCTCTTCGTAGTAATTTACATTTTTTTTCCTAGTTTAGTTTCTCTTCAAATTTCCATTAGATTTTCGGTGCTTCCGTGATTGTTCTTGGGTTGATCTTTCTACGATTGTTGCGATTGTTTTGGTTGATTGTTCTTGTTGGGTTGATCGTTCTTGGGGTAGTCGCGTAGCTTGCTCTCGAAATCGGTCGTGGATTGGTCGAGGTCGACGGACTTGATTACGACAATTGCAGAGTTCATGGGGATGCAGACAGCCTTGTTGATGACAGCCTTGCCATCGAGCCACTTAGTCTTGGTGGTACAGATGAAGAACTGAGAACCGTTGGTTTTAGGACCAGCGTTGGCCATGGACAAGATTTCGGGTCTGGTGTGCTTCTTGATGAAGTTTTTGTCGCCAGAGCCAATTTCTTAGAGGTTTTCGTACGCAGCAGAGTCCAACGAGAATTGAACCTTTTGTGGTTTCTCTTGGTGGGAGGAAGAAGATGAGCAAGTCACCATTGGGGATGACAAAGATGAAATATTGAAAAATGGAAAATTTCATCGAGTTCTTGATACAAGGAAAGAAGATGGGGTGTCAACCAATTTTTATTTTGGATCTAGTGGAATCATTTCATCCCAATCGGTGACTGCTACTGCTATTACTACTACCACTGGGGAGATTCTTCTTCTTCTTCTTCTTCTTTGTGTTCGTCACTTAGTTCGATCTCTTCTTCTTCTTCTCGCCAGCGACCTCCTTGGAGAGATTCTTCTCGGCACAAGGCTTTTTCTCAGCATATTGTGAGTCAATCCTCAGATAACAAGATGTATTAAATATAAAGACGATGAAGAACGATATGGTTGATCTTTTGAGGAATGGTTTTGGCATAAATGCTTAATACAGTCCAGGTGTTTGAAGAAAGTCTTAGCTCACAAGTTTCATTTGAAGGTTATGTTTTCAGCCCCTTTTTCTCTGAATTCTTGAACAATTAGAATGGATCTTTTCTGGGTTTTTCAAGTTTTTGTTGATGGTTAAGAATTACGGTTCTACTACTTGGTTGTGGCTTATGTTTTTGTTTGGAAGTATATTTGTTCAAAATTTGGGTATTCGTGTTTCTGTGTGCTCCAAATTTCAAGAATATTGTTGGATTATGGAAAGTGGCACACCAATTTGAGTTTTCTTTGGAAGTAAGGCACTGTATGCCCGTGATTATGTCAAAACAAAGTTTGAGCAGGCATATCCATTTGTTTTGAAGTGGCTTATGCAGTTTGGGAGTATATTGTTTCTTTTATCAATGGCCTGGTTGGATTGCACCTCAAGGGGCTTTGATAGCTTAGTTTGGATGGGGACAACTTCCTTCTTTTCAGTTATATGGTGCAATATTCTCTCAATAGTTACTATGGCTGGGATGTTCAAGTTTTTTATTGTGTTGGTCTTTGCTGCTTTGATTGGACTTTTCTATGGGTTTATGCTCTCAATTTTTCTGCAAATCTTAATATGTTTGGCGAAATGGGTATGGATTCTTGGATTCTTATGTTCATTGTCGAATTATTCAAGAAGTTTTGCAGTATCCAATTCTTGTTTCTCTGCTTCATTGTTTTTCTGCAATTTTGTTGAGGAGTTTGTGCAGTAATTTTCCCTTATCTCAACCTATAATGTCGAGTCTAACCAACTCAGTTGTTAGCATGAATCTACAGTAAGTCTAGTTATACGATGAAGTTTGAAGAAGTTGTAAATGGTAAATCCCATGAAGGATAGAAGAAGTTGTTAACGGTAAATCTCACGAAAGGTAATTCCATGATGTTAGTAGGTAAATCCCACGAAAGGTAATCCTACATAGATGTTGATTTTTTGTTTTTGAAATTGTGAAGGCTGATGCCATTGTTAAGAGTAGTTGTTTTTTGGTAAAATCCACAAATGGCGATTTCGTGGTACTATAGTTAAGGTCGATGCCACACTATAGTTTGTTAATTTTCTGTTTTAAAGGCCGGAGCCAATGTTAAATGAAGTTGTTGATGGTAAATCCCACGAAGGGTAATCTCGCAAGAAATTGTTATAACCAGCATGAGGGTCTGTTACAACTTTATAAGAGATTGTTCTTTGATTGAAGCTTCTGCGGGAGGTGTAGACATCAATTTGAAGGGCTGAAATTCTTGGGGAAGAACCAAATTGAAATTGCACCGTTCTCGAGTATGGATTTAGGTTCTGAATACTTGTCAGTTTAGTGAGCAAGTAGCATCTATGCAAGTAGCATGTTTGAGTATGGACACCTGTCAATTTAAGTATGGATTTAGGTTCATGTTTGTGGGACCGCAGTTGAGAAGAAAATGAGGAGCAAAAACAAGCTCAATTGCTACAATCTCAGGGGCAACGAAACCCTTTGCAATCAGAAATCATCACCAAAGTCAAACTGGAACAAGAACACTCTGCAGTGAGTCCATTTGCCCATATTTCAGTGTTTGCTATTTGAGACTTTGTTGCAATCTCAAACTGGGATACCCCAGTTGAGATCGAGGGGGGAGTATTAAGTGTACAAGTCAGCAATATAGTTAGTAAGTTTGTTAGTATTTGGTTAGAGTAGTTAGGCTTTCTCTTATAAAGACAGTGTGTGTAACCTTCATTTTATCAGTCAATACAAAAGCATATTTCTCTCTCTATACTCTCTCTAAAACTCTCTGTGTTCATCCGTTCGTGATCATCTTTCTTCTTGATTTTCTCTTCAATTCCCAAAATATTGCAATGTAGTTAACAATTTCATTAAAAAATAATTCTTCTTGCCACTTGTTTTTTTTTTTTTTTTTGTCTATTATATTAGACTATGCACTAACTCTCCCTGGGCTACAGCCCACCGTAGCCTTTGGTGTGGCTACGCCATTGGGATTGAGTTTTGACAATTTAAATATGTGCATTAAAGATGGTTAGATTGAAAACTCAAACCTCATATTGAAATCTAAATTTGGATCTCACTTTAAGTAGAAACTCAAATATAACATTTATGGCTTAGGTGCATTAAAGATCATTTTACTCATGTTTCGACTCAAATATAAAATATAAGTCATAACTTTCTGGTGATGACTGGAAAGAGGTAAGGTAAGGCATACCTTTGCCACATGAGAGCCCATGATTAGATTCTTTTTTAAAATAGGATTTCCGATTGAACTCCGAAAGAGATGCGACTTCCTATCCTGGGCTTTACCCGTTCATTGAGATTTACAAATGAATATTTAATAAGAATAGGTTTTTGTTTAATATGGCTTAGGAATAAGGATAATTTTTTTATTGAAGATTTGTTTTGGAGATGCTCGCATTCATAGTAATAGAATCCTAATGCCAAAGAATTTCTGACTTAATCCTGTACCACATAGAATTATGACGCCTTGTATTTTATTATTATTATTATGAATATTATAAATATTATTATTATTATTATTATTATTGTGATATAATGATTACAATAAGGGATGAGGGAAATCTAATACCTCACAATTACAATAAAGAAAAAAGAAAACTAATGAAAAGGGCTTCAAATTTTTACATTTTGATCAAAAACCACCCACTAACTTTATTTTAATAATAAGGACAAAAGACTAAAAAAAAAACATAACAAGCGCTGGGCGCGTACCCCCCCCACCCTCGAGTCCACTTTTTTTCTCCTACCTTTTGTCCCATCGTTCAGCTACATTAATAGTTTTTTTTTTTTTTTGCATAGAATAAAAAAATAAAAAAAATTCGAATTGAATTACATTCTCCTATTTTATTTTTGTGGTGTTGTTTTCTAATAGTAGTCATGATGATGAGAAACTTTTCAATGTGCCCAGAACACGAGATGATACACTCCATACAAGTTGTGAGAATCTTGTGTTAAAAAATTAATAACATAAAAAATAAAATTTTCCACCATACTTATATAATAACATGTGGTATATCATTTGTGTTACGGGCACAAGGAAAAATTTCTCGAAGATAATACCCAAGCTCAAGAAATTGGATAGAGAGCTACATTTATTATTGTAGGTATATGAAAAAAGTGAGGAAATTTTAATTTGGTAATTGAAAACAGTTTTTTAAATATAATTACTGAGAATTAAACACTAGTTATAAAACTTCACCAATAAGAGTCTAAGTTTCAAATCTTATGAAACTGAATCAAGAATTAAACATTATTTATAAAACTTTACCAATAAGTATACACTATTAATGAAACTAGACCAATAAGTAGACATCATTTATGAAATTGGATAAATAAGTAGACACTATTTATGAAACGAAAACAAGAATTAGGCATAATTTGAACACTGGACTATACACTATTTATGAAACTGGAGAAAGAACTAGACAATATTTATGAATTATGACCAAGAACTAGGCACTATTTATGAAAGTGGACCAATAACTAGACATTATTTATGAAACCAGACCAAGAAAGAGACACTATTAATGAAATTGTACCAATTACTATACATTATTTATGAAACTGGACCCAATAACTAGGCATTATTTATGAAACATGATCAAGAACTAGACATCATTTTATGAAAGTGGACAAAAAACTAGACACTATTTATGAAATTGAACCAATAAATAGTATAGTACAGTTAAGTTTCATAAATAGTGTTCAGTTTTATAAATAGTGTTCAATTTCATAAATAGTGTACATGTACTACGCGCGTCAGGTTTTTTGTTTTTTTTTAAATTGTGTCATTTTCGTTAAAAATTAAGTTTTTTTGTCCTTTTTATTAAAATTTAAGGGTTTTTCATTAAAATTTAATTCTTTTTCATTAAATAAAGTTTATAGCATGATTTTTTGTTAAAATAAACTTAGTCCAAGCCCTTTTCATTAAAATTCCCTAAAGAAAAATACTACCGAAATATTACTATAAATAGGTGTCTCTAATTCATTGTCCTAATTATATATATGATAGAAAATGATATATGATAAAGACTTAAGAAACCACCTACTAGTTTAGTGCATCCTCCACATTCAAATGGTCGAGCAAATTATATGTACAGTGATTCAACTATAATAATGCTTCACGTTGTTGCAAGTCCAAATCAAAATGAATACCAATAATTGTGAAATAATTCTGTGCAGATGTTGGTTTGTGCTACTGCAGAACCCGTCATTAAGAAAGGTATGTATACACAACAGTATTGGAATAGCAGCAAAGTTGTCGACGAGAGGAAACGAGTTTTCGCCATTGTTGTAACTTGTAGTGCTGAATTCCAAGAAGTCAGAAGAAATGGGAACTCAAAGGTAATCTTTTTAACTTTGAAACTTTGAAATTATATACGAAAATCTAGACGATTGATAAATATGACTCCTTGTATTAACGTGTGGGATATATATAGACTGATATTAATTCCTATTCATGTAAGAATCCTAGACTAATTACTATTGAAAATACATTCTTATATTATATGCGATAATTATGAAGAAGGTTCGAATTAATTAAAGGAAAAATTAGTATCCGGTCCTTAGTTACTAATGTTCATTGATTGAGACCTTATTAGTTTTCAAATTTTGATTGAAGTCCTTAAAATTAATGTGATAATGAATTTACATGTTTATTACATATTTTTTAAAATAAAAATTAGTAATTGATTTAGGATTTTAATACTCACACCTCTATTAAACTCCTAATTAATTTTGAATTCAAACATTTCTAAAATAAAATAAAAATTAGAATAAGTTTGTACCCATTAGTTTTTTATAAAAAGATTCTTGATTTTTTAATCTTAAATGTACCCATTCATATAATTTTCAAATTTTTTTAATCTTAAATGTACCCATTTTTAAATATAACAATTTGTTATATGTAAAATGTACCCTTTTTTAATATAAAATGTACAATTTTTTTTATATAAAATGTACCCAATTTTTTAATATAAAATCCATTAAAAAATTTTTAATTTATTTTTAAGCTTATATGGGCACATTCTTATTTCGTTGATTTGAGAATGTATCTATGTGAAGTTTAATTGAATAAATTTACTAACATTATTAAGCCTAATATCATCTCTTTTTTTTTTTGTGTTTTGGAGAATGTATCCATGTTTTGGTACAATAATTCTTTTTTTTTTGTTAATTTTGATGAATGTACCCACACACACACAATATATAGAGAGTATTAATTTATATTTTATTATTTTTAATCCCACAAATTATGAGTTATATTTAAAATCTCATTAATATAAACAAATACAAATTTTAATTTCTAATTTTTAATTAAAAAAATATAGTAACTTACACTATTACATTAATTCAAGGACTTCGATCAAAAACTAAAAACATACAAGATCTCAGTTAAAGAATATTGATAACTAGGGACCGCATCCAAAGTGTCCATTTTTTTAACTAGCCCACCCATAAAAAAAAAAATTGACTACGCCATTGCTCAATCCAAAATGTTTTTTCTCTAAGTTGAAGATGCATGTGGTTTATTTAAGTGTTTCCAAAGACCTATTCAACAAGATGCGCATCCCATTAAAAAAAAAAATAGAAGGATTTTTTTTTATGTTTTAAATGTTTAATTAGTCAATAATTTATTTTCTTTTTGGCAGTCAATCAATAATAATGTCAAAGTTTTCAAAGTTAAAAAGACTACCTTTGAGATCCCATTTCTTCTGATTTCATGGAACTCAGCACATATAACAATGGCGAGAACTCGTTTCCTCTCGTCGACAACTTTGTCGTTGCTGCTATTCCAATACTGTTGTGTATACATACCTATCTTAATAACGGGTTCCGTAGCAGCACAAACCAACATCAGCACAGATCAGTCTGCTCTTCTTGCCCTCAAATCCCATATCACCATTGATCCTCAAAACATCTTGACCACCAACTGGTCTACCTCCATTTCCGACATTTGCAACTGGGTTGGCGTTACTTGCAGTGCACGCCACCTTAGAGTGACAACCTTGAATCTCTCCTACATGGGTCTCACTGGAACCATCCCTCCCCACCTAGGCAACCTCTCATTTCTTGTTCAATTGGAATTCAGAAACAACAGTTTTGGTGGTACCTTGCCCCCGGAATTGTCTAATCTACGCAGGCTGAAGTTGATTAGCTTTGAATTCAATGACTTTGAAGGAACCATTCCATCATGGTTCGGGTTGTTATCTAAACTTCAAACCTTCAATTTGTACGGTAATCAATTTTCAGGTCCCATACCAAACGCCATCTTCAACTTATCTGCACTTCAAGTACTTAATCTAAGAAGCAACCAGCTATCCGGTACGTACATGCGAACCAATTACCATACAAGCTATCAGGTTCCATACCATGTTATTTATCTGCTAGTTTTTACTTTTTTCCTTATTCCTTTTCTGTGGCCAATACATATTACAAACCCTATACTTTGATAGGTACCATACCAAGAGAAATCGAGAGGTTAACAGTGTTGCAAGAGATATTACTTGGAAATAACAATTTCAAAGGTATGACTCAATCAGCTTGTTGCCATGATTATATAACATACTTTGTTGGTTCATTTTTTAACTACGGGGGTTTACATATTTTACTTAAGTAACAGGTAGCATAGCAAGAGAAATTGGGAACTTAACCATGCTCAGGAATATATACCTTGATTTTAACATGCTCGAAGGTAGGAAAGACTCAGCTTTGTCATTTTTAAGTATTATTAGATTAATGCTGGTGAAATCACATTTTTGTAAACAATACTCATTGTACCACATTTCTCATAGAAACAGGGTGCACTGATTAATACTAGTAGGTTTCACAGAGGTAATTAAGACAACGTGGTACGCATAAATGTGACTTCCCTAGCTTTTTTCGCATTATTATATATCATATATAATATTATATAGAAAACCTATATGTGATTTTTTTTTTGGGATACTTTGAATACGGTCCCTAACTCTTAACATTCTTTGATTGAAACCTTAATGGTATTCAAAGTTTGATCAAAGTCCCTTAACTTTGTACACCTCTTTATATTACAATTAATATTTATATTTTTATAGTTTTGACATTAATTGTTTGATATTTTATATAATAAATTTAAAATCTCTCATTATAAAATACTATTAGAAACGGTTACAATAAAAAACTTCAAACATTTTGATTGAATAAATGGATAAAAACTATGTAAAAATAAGAAATAATAAATGGCAAAAGAATGTATCCATAGTGTTTTGGTACATTTTACAAAAAAATTGGCACATTTCACATATACACAAAGTGGTACATTAATAAAGAAGAATGGGTACATTATAAATAAATTAGGGTACATATAAAAGATTAAAAAATTATGAGTACAAATGAATTTTTTTAAAATATAGGCGCTAAAAAGAATTAATATACATGGGTACAAAATAAAACTAAAAATAAAATACTACAAATTAAAAAAAATGTTGCAAATTAAAAGTGGGTACAAACTAAAAATATAAATATATGATACAAAGTTTAGGCATAAAACATAAATATACCATATGTAATTATTCTATCATTGATTAAATATACAATGTCGCGTAATGGTATACACATGGGTACAAACACAAATAAAACTTTAAAAAATAGGGGCACAAAAAGAAACTAATATATGGGTACAAATTAAAAATGAAAAAAAAATTTTTGGTACAAATTAAAAATAGGTACAAACTAAAAATAAAAATATATGATAAAAAATTTAGCCATAAATATAAATATACTAATTGTAACATTTTTAACACTAAAGGAGTATATTTAAAAATATAAATATTTTATTATTCAAATAATTAATGATGTTATTAAAACCCAAGGACCTTGATCAAAAATTGAAAATGAATTGGATTTTAATTAATGAAGTAGCAAAAAAAAAGATGTTAACCTAATTTCTCCTCTTTTTTTTCTTCAGAAATTCCAAACTTGATTGGCAGTAAAGATGAGGTGGAGAAGTTGTATGTGCAGGCTAATGCCCTAAAAGGCCCCATTCCTTTGGCTATCTTCAACATGTCCTCTTTGACAATTTTGGCTCTAAACGGAAACAACTTAAGTGGTAGTTTTCCGGACAATATATGCCAACATCTTCCAAGCATCCAGGTGTTAAATTCGGCTCACAACCAGTTTGATGGTCCACTTCCACACAAGTTATGGCAGTGCAAAGAGCTCCTTAGTTTGGTATTGGACTATAATAATTTCAGTGGAAGCATACCAAGAAGTATTGGAAACTTGACCCAGTTAACACAGCTTGGTTTTGGCAACAACACCTTAATAGGTACTTAATTGCCAAGTCTATTAGTCTTAATTAGAGCAATTTATTTCCTTGTTCCAAGCATGATGATTTATTTTTCAATGATAAAGGTGGGGTGCTATTTTCAATCGTGAATGGTTCGAAATACTCAAATACAATAATTAATATTCGATGTAAAAAATAAATATCAAGTATTTAATTACTCAATTATAAGTCCATCTCACCTAACTAACGTCAAACGGATAGTATTTGGAGCACTAGGATCCTCGCTGGATCCATTTCCTAGGGATCCCGCAATCCTGTCCGTTCATCGTATATCGTGCAGTCAGTTTTTGTTAGGTACTATTTACATTTGAATTTTAAATTTTAAATTTTAAATAATTTATGACTACACGATATACGATGAATGAACAGGATTGTGGGCCCCCTAGGATCCTCAGGGAATGGATTCGGCGAGGATCCTGGTCCGTATTTGGAGAGATCACTAGTGTGTAGTTACTTTTTGATTTGGTCAATTATATTTCAGTTTTTTTGTTTAAAAAATATAATAAATATGTTATTTAATTTTCCTTTAACTTTAAAAAGCATGGAATATGTGGCATTTTTTTATTGATTCAAAACATAAAGTAAGTACTCATTAAAAAATAATAAATTTTTTATTTGATTTTTCTTTAGCTTTAAAAGCATTGAATATCTGGCATTTTTTATTGAATTAAATCAGAAAGTAAGTACATTAAGTACTCATTAGATTTCATAATTACTTCTCACACATCCTTTATTAATTTTTATGTGTTGATCTTCTTTAATTTATCCAATCCGACGGCCGAAAATTAGAAAGGTGTGTTGAGAAATAAAAAAATATGTGTGGATATCACATTCCATTTCATAATTCCTAAACAGAGCGTATCCTTCCATCTTCTCTACATATGCCCAATTCCTTGTCGTATTTTTATTTTCTTTTTAATGATCCAGTGAAACTATGGAGTTAATATTATTTTAGGAATGCTAACGCTATTGTGTGCTAATACTAACTGTGGCAGGTATTATACCATATGAAGTTGGCAATCTTCAAAGTCTACAGTATTTGTCACTGGATTTTAACAATCTCAATGGCCCCTTTCCATCCACAATCTTCAATATGTCAAAGATGACAGTACTTTCACTTGTTGGTAATCAACTCTCAGGTAGCCTCCCAGCAAACATAGGCCTTGGAATTCCGAACCTACAAAGTATATATTTAGGAATGAATGAACTCAGCGGAGTCATTCCCAATTTTATCTCCAATGGCTCTAAGCTCAATCATGTAGACATTTCCGACAATTCATTTTCCGGGTTTATTCCTAACAAACTATGTGCCTTAGCAAACCTTGAGTATCTTAGCTTATACCAAAATAATTTGACGGTTGACACTTCAACTCCAGAAGTAAATTTCCTTTCTTGTTTAGGTAATCTTAGAAATCTTGGGGTACTCATCCTGGGACGTAATCCTTTAAACGCTCCTCTTCCTATTTCTTTTCAGAATTACTCTACATCGCTTCAAAAAATTTCTTTAAGCGAATGCAAATTGAAGGGTAGCATTCCCAATGATATTGGCAACTTGAGCAGCTTGATATCCTTAAACCTGGTATCCAATCAATTGAGCGGGTTAATTCCAACTTCGATAGGAAGACTAGGGAGTCTCCAAGGTTTGTATTTGGTTGATAACAAGTTGCAAGGATATATTCCCGATAAACTTTGTCAACTAAACAAACTTTCTGTATTATATTTGAGTCAGAATCAACTTTCTGGTTTTATACCTTCTTGCTTAGGCAATCTATCTGCAAATCTTGGAATTCTATCATTAGCCTCCAATTTGTTAACTTCTACACTGCCATCTACATTGTGGGAACTAGAACAAGTCTGGTTCTTCAACTTGTCATCAAATCTTCTAAATGGATCTCTGTCACAAGATATCGGCCAGTTGAAAGTTTTGTCATACATGGATCTATCAAGCAACAATTTATTTGGTGTTATACCAAGCAGCGTTGGGGATCTTCTACATTTAATTAGTCTCTCCTTGGCAGATAATAATTTTGAAGGCCCTATTCCCAGTTCATTCGGCAAATTGACAGGCCTGATACAGTTGGATTTATCCAAGAACAGTTTGTCTGAAGCAATTCCAAAGTCGCTAGAAGCATTCTTGAATCTGAAGTACCTGAATTTTTCTTTCAACCAACTCCAAGGGGAAATTCCAGAAGGCGGACCTTTCAAAAACTTCTCTGCTCCATCATTTGTCTCGAATAAGGCGTTGTGTGGTGCAGCTCGATTCCATGTCCCACCATGCAAAAACAATACACTTCAACCAAATTCAAGGAAAGCTGGTTCATCCAACTTGAAATATATTATTCCAGCAATAATCATAGCAACAATATTCCTAGTAGCCTTTGTGTCTATACTGCAAAGGAAAAGGAAAATTGAAGATGCAACAGAGGCTACCGTGTTGCCTCAATCTCTTTGGAGAAGAGTTTCGCACCTGGAACTTCTAAGGGCGACAAATGGATTTAACGATAGCAACTTACTTGGAAGTGGGGGTTTTGGTTCAGTATATAAAGGGACACTCTCAGATGGGATAGATGTTGCAGTAAAGATTTTCGATTTGCAGCTAGAAGGGGCTTTCAAGAGTTTTGAGAGGGAATGTGAAACGCTAAGTAATATTCGGCACCGAAATCTTATCAAAATCATTAGCTGTTGCAGTCAATTGGATTTCAAAGCCTTGGTACTGAACTATATGCCTAATGGTAGCCTTGAGAAGTGGTTGTATTCTCAAAACTTTTCTTTTAATATCCTAAAGAGGTTGAATATAATGGTAGATGTTGCATTGGCATTGGAATATCTACACCATGGTTATTCAGTGCCAATTGTCCATTGTGATTTGAAGCCAAGCAATATCCTACTAGATGATGATATGGTTGCACATGTTGCGGATTTTGGCATTGCAAAACTCTTGGGTTTCGGGGATTCCATGACCCGAACCATGACCCTAGCCACAGTTGGGTATATGGCTCCAGGTGATCTACTTGCTAGTTTAATGTCTTTCAATTTTAGAATCATGAAGAACTGGAACTTCTAACTTTCTTTGGTATATTAATATTGCAGAGTACGGGATGGATGGAATTGTTTCTACGCAAGGGGATGTGTACAGTTTTGGTATTGTAGTCATGGAAACATTCACAAAAATGAAGCCTACGAATGAAATGTTTGTTGAGGAAATGAATCTAAGGCAATGGGTTGCAAATTCACTTTCATCAGATGCAATAGCTGAAGTTGTGGATGCCAATTTACTTGTAACACAAGAGGAAGATCCTGGTTTTGTGACTAAGATAGATTGCTTATCTTCCATTATGCGATTAGCTCTTGCTTGCTGTGCAGAGCTACCAGGCGAGAGAATAAACATGCAAGAAGCTGTAGCCACACTCAAAAAAATAAAAATCAAGTTTTTGCGGGATGCTGCAAGAAGTGTGCAGTTAAACCGTCCTCTTGTTCATGCACTTTGATAGAGTTCTTAATGTATGGGTCCTCGTGTATGCATTTTGATTCAGTTTCAGTCCTTATTTGATGCATTAGTATTTGAAACAATTGTATATTGGCTTGAAGTATATAGTGGAAAGTCCAGACTGATTGATCAAACATAATTATTTCATCAAATATCACCTAAGCACTGAAAGTTGTAGCTAGCAATTCATGTTGTCAAAGGAGAAAGAGAAAACAAAGCCTTTTGAAGCAAGTGTTATACCAAACTTGTCTTCTTGATGAATCTAACCAAGCTCCTTGTCAAAGGAGAAAGCAAACCCACCCGTGAGTCCTAATGTGCAGTCGAGAAGAGACAAGGACAAGAAAAAAAAACCCCGAGCATTTTCAGTACAATCACAAAATAAAAACAAGAAAAGAAAAAAACGCATGATCTGTTACATTTGTATGAGTAAACGATTTCCAATTCAAATGTTTTTTGTATGAATGATCTTTAAAGTGGGAATTAAGAATTTAACGATTCTGATTTTGAAATTTATACAACAACAACAACAACAACAAAGCCTTTTCCCACTAAGTGGGGTCGGCTATATGAATCCTAGAACGCCATTGTGCTCGGTTTTGTGTCATGTCCTCTGTTAGATCCAAGTACTCTAAATCTTTTCTTAGGGTCTCTTCCAAAGTTTTATTAGGTCTTCCTCTACCCCTTCGGTCCTGAACCTCTGTCCCGTGGTCATATCTTCGAACCGGAGCGTCAGTAGGCCTTCTTTGCACATGTCCAAACCACCGTAACCGATTTTCTCTCCTCTTTCCTTCAATTTCGGCTACTCCTACTTTACCTCGGATATCCTCATTCCTAATCTTATCCTTTCTCGTGTGCCCACACATCCAACGAAGCATCCTCATCTCCACTACACCTACGTGTTGATGCTTCACCGCCCAACATTCTATGCCATACAGCATTGCCGGCCTTATTGCCGTCCTATAAAATTTTCCCTTGAGCTTCAGTGGCCTACGACGGTCACACAACACGCCGGATGCACTTTTCCACTTCATCCATCTAGCTTGTATTCTATGGGTGAGATCTCCATCAAATTCTCCGTTCTTTTGCAAGATAGATCATAGGTAGCGAAAACGGTCGCTCTTTGGTTTTTCCTGATCTCCGATCCTCATCCCTAACTCATTTTGGCCTCCGTTTGCACTGAATTTGCACTCCATATATTATGTCTTTGATCGGCTTAGGCGAAGACCTTCAGATTCCAACACTTCTCTCCAAAGGTTAAGCTTCGCGTTTACCCCTTCCTGCGTTTCATCTATCAACACTATATCGTTTGCGAAAAGCATACACCAAAGAATATCATCTTAAATATTAAGTTTGTGATCTTCGCTAGATTGCTCCGGTCATTAGTTTGTGATCTTCGCGTTTACCCCTTCCTGATTTTGAAATTTATACGATGAAAAAAAAATATTATTTACAAGGGATGAAATATTCAATCAAATGAAATTGAACATATTTCCATGCCAAATATACATATCCTGAAATTTTGTGGGGTCTTGGTATTGTAACAAGAAACTCCATTGCTTAATTTGTTTGCACAACTATAGGTGAAAACTTTAATTCGTTTCCAAGCGTGGCATACAGTTGTAGGACTCGATTCATGAACTCCAAAATAATGAGGCAAAATCAGATTAAATATCAATTTTAATATGTATCAAGAAAAAATATCAATTACCAAGCTCAAATCATTTTATTTGTAAGTCCAGACATTTTTAAGCATAGAAATATTTATATTTTTTCCTCCATTATACATGATTCACAGACCACCGACTCCAGTGCTGGATTGTCATTGACGCCAGAATTTTTTTGAGTCGCTCGAAAATGTCATGTCATGTTCAACAATGACATAAAAAATAGCACGAGGTGCAACTTTCTCATCTTTAATTATATTTTTTGTGTGAGTTTATTGTTGTTTTACACGCATGCACAGTAAAGTTAGAGAGACCTTAGAAGAAAATTCATCACCTAGAATGTTTATTTTAAAAGTCACTGTTGGACAATGAACTTGTTATCGGAAAATTTGATCAACGATCGCTGCAAAACGTTTGCCGGTCGGATAACGTCGTAGAATTGAGTGACAATTATATAATTATCACTGCTGTGTGTTCAGTCTTCCCCTTCACTCTTGTGTGTTCACAGTTCACAGCAGCAAATCCAAACCCTTCCTCTTCAGTCTTCACACTGCAACCGAATCGCGAATCCTTCCCCTTCAGTGCCTTCACACTGCGAATCCTTCCCCTCCGCTTCATTCCAGGCTTCCAATTTCGTGCTCTAATTCGAATGGTTTCTCTTTCTCCTTATTTTTGTACTTGAGTCCCCCCGAAACCTATGGGATTGCTAAGACCGTGCTCTCTCTCGTCCTTATACGCTCGATTCCTCTCTCTCTCGGCGTCGTCTGAACGACTCCTATATCATGTCCGCATCTGCTTGACCCCTCCGGCGTCAGCCACCACTCTCCGCCGCATCGTCGTCTGATCGACTCCTTTCTCGCGTCCTCGTCTGCTTGACCCCTTCGACCTCAGCCACCATTCCCCGCCGCGTCGGCTGATCGACTCCTCTCGCGTTTTCATCCTGCCGGACGACCTCGCCTAGACCATCCCACCGACCACTGAAACTCAAGTCGCAGATAATTGTTGATGTTTACGAAATCATAGATTTTGTATTTCACAGATGTGAAAGTCCCCAATTTTTTATTCTCTTGCTGCTTGATTTCGGTTTCGCTCTTTGGTACTTGCTCTAACCCTCAAAAGATTTGCAATTTCTGCTAATGGTGATTGGAATTTATGCTGTTGTCTTGGAATGCGGTTTTCTTTTCTTTTTTTCTTTTTTTTTTAACCAATTTATCTGTGAATTTGGTGGGCGTTTAGCAATTTCTGCAATTTTTTTAGCAAAATGGGTATATTTCGGTTTCCAATTTCTACAATTTCATTTGCGATTATTGTTAGCTTGACATTTCTTCACATCATCCAGTTTGCTTCTGTTTTGTATTGAATTCATTATTCGAATATGTTTTTGAGACCAAAATTCGGTTTGCTGATTACCTTTTTGTTTTCCTTCATAATTTAGTCTAGGACATATAGTCCGCTGCTCCAAACACTTCACTATTTTTGTCCTGGTTAGTCAAAGCAAAGTCAGTCCATCTTAATTCCAGAAGTTAGTCCAGTCCGAGATAATAACAAACGCATTATAGGCACGTTTGTTTGGCTTCACTAAACTAAACTAGTTTTTAGTGTAATTCTCCTATGTTTGTTGGCTACCAGGACTAAGTCGGCGTGTTTACGTAACCATAATGAAAATAGGAGAAATTGAATTGAGGAGGAGTTGAAATGAGAAGAAGTCAAAATCAGATTCCTGTTAAAGCTGTTTACTTAAATGTTCTGGAATCGGAATAGAAATGACACTAATTATATAAAGTTGTTTACTAATTATGCAGAATCGGAATATTAACCAATATGATTACTAAAATGTCCTTTTCCCAAAGCAAATATTATATATATATATATATATATATATATATATATATATATTAATAAAATTTGATATAATATATAATAGTAAGAAAAAAATTAAATTGCTTTTTTATTTCATAGACACATTAACATGCTTTTGTTTATTTTTTATTTTTTTTTTATAAATTTAAGTATTTACTTTAATATTTAAATTTTCTTGCTCAAGTTGTAGTTTCTTCTATTCGGCATATGCATGAAGTTGTGCATAATGTGAATGATCATGTAGTTGTGCATAATATGAATGAGCATGCAAATAAAAAAAGTAAGGAGTTGTGCATAATAGAGTTGTACATAATTAAACTAGGGTTAATGAGTTTATAAAGGATAGTCTTGGAAATAAAAAAAGTAAGTGAGGGCATAAAGGGAACAAAAGTGTCATTCTGATTGCCCAAACAATCAAGAATTGGATTACCACCTAGATGTAGGACATCCAATTCCACCAATGCAAGGAATTGAATTCCAAAATTTGTGCGGACCCCACAGCTTTTTTGATTCCTCAATGTTTAGTAAACACTGGAATACTCCGTAATAGGAATTCAATTCTACATTTTCATTCCGATTACAAATAAGTAAACACGCCCTTAATGGTATTAAATGAGACTGGCTTTCACTAACTCCTTCGTTAGGTGGTCTTAGCGAGACCCCCTAATACGAGCGGACTAGCTAAGACCGTCCCTCCTGCTCGCTCGCCTGTTCGTGTTCGTCCTGCTTGCCCTACTCGTCATGCTCGTCTTGATCGTCTTGATCGATCTCATCTTAATCGCTTGACTAACTACATCTGCCACACTCGCTCGCTCGAGCAGGCCAAGAAATCGTCAGTCTCTCTCTCACTCATCATTTACAAATTCCATTTGTTGTTTTGATTATGTGAGATCTGGATTGCTTTGATTCTTTGAAATCTGGGCTGGTCTTATGCTGTGAAATTGCTTGTTCTTCATTGATTTCTGCTTCTGGGTATTTTATGATGTAGTTGTACGGATTTGATTTCCCCTTCTGGGTATTTATTGTAAGTTGTGGTTGTATATTTATTTCGGTTCTCTTCTGCTAAAAATTGTTGGACATTTGGTCCCCTTAAATTTTATTCCTTTTCTTCAGCCAAAGGAGAGAACTTTGTGCAATGGCTTGATTTAGAATTCTCATCCGGTAAAAATGATCAAAACCTAGATATTGTAGCTAATTGAATTCTCAAACTTTTAACCAAATAAGTTGTAGTATCTATTTATATGGGTCCCTGTTTCATGACAAGTTAAGCATAGAGAAGATATCTCTAGGCATGAACTTTTTATGATTTGTAATTTTCTTTTATTTCAAGGTTTTAGGCAAACTTGTGTTGTTTTACCTGCTTTATGTTAATATAATCGGAAGTAGGCTTGCTAATTACTGATATAGATTTTGTTCTTCTAATTTGCAATGTGTGTTCTTATAACTTCAAGTTTTGTGGAAGTTGTACATTATAGATCATGGGGATATGTTGTAGTGGAAGGATTTGCTGATCTTAAAACGAACTGATACTCTTGCTACTTTTCATTATGTTTATGCCAATAATTATATTTCTCAATCCATCTACTTGGATCAAATGCTGCAGCTGCCAGCTCTATATATAATAATAATTTAGTACTTTGTTTTATTGAGTCAAATTGAAAGTATATATGGCTGGTGCCCCTAACATGGAAATCGCTATGGAACATTGTAGTCTAAAGGGGAGATTATAGACCAATGATATTGTTGATATTGAAAATAGTGGTGGAGTTATGGTTCACTCATTTAGTTGTTACTGCTCCTATGCTTACTTTTAACTTAATGGCTGATGCCAATTCAAATTTGAATGAAGTTGCAGCTCATGGAATGACTAAAGATGATTACGTGTGATTCTGCATTTGCTAATTTCTTATCCTTTGTGATACTGCATTTGCTAATTGGTAACATCTTATTGTTGTATTGAACTTCGATATCATCGACCAGTAGGTAATATTGAAATCTGATGCCAATGGCCGGCTTTGTAAAATACTTTGCTAATTTGGACGTTGATTCTATTAGTCTGACAAGTTTCTTATTATGTTGGTTTTTTTTTTTTATGCAGGTGATGGTTATGCATTATGACAGAAAGCATTTTGACCAGACAAGTATCAAAATAGCATAGTTTTGAGTTTATTTGTCTAGTGAGCTATATTGTAAATACCTTTACTTACAATTGTATGTTAACAATGGGATGAATGAATATGGTGTTATTCATGGATTTTGGGAGGCTGTGAAGAAGAAATCGAAATTTTCTTCCTCCAAATTTGTGGTCTGATGAGTTTGAGTTTTTAACAATTTTGGGACATTTGGGTTGCTGGACGTTTCAATTTTTATAGATTTCTCAATTTTAGAGGCTTAGAGGGATTTTAGACCAAAAAGTGAGAAAGTTGGATGTACTGATTATGAATTCCTAAGTTGTAGTTGAAAGCACTGTTTGTTTTTGCAAATTGTAATGCTACAATGCACAAAAAACTCAATATTTTCTTTCGTTTCCAAGCAATTGCCGTTGAGTTAGATGTAATTATATCATTTGATTTGACTCTGGGTATTTTGCAGTTGAGTTAGATGTAATTCTATCGTTAAAATTTGCAATTTTACTATTTTTCATTATCCTAGTTTTTAGTCCGACACTGCACCAAACGCTTCACTAAATCCGTTACATCCCGACTCAGGCCCCCACCACAACCCGGGCTTGACTTCACCGTAGCACGATATTGTCTGCTTTGGGCTTTGACCACGCCCTCAAGATTTTGTTTCTAGGAACTCACACGAGAACTTCCCAATGGGTCACCCATCCTGGGCTTGCTTTCACGTGAACTTGCTTAACTTTGGAGTTTTGATGGAACCCGAAACCCATGAGCTTCCAAAAGGCCTCGTGCTAGATAGAGATGAGAATATATATATATAAGGCTTGGAGGATCCACTCCCCTAGGCGATGTGGGATGTCACAATTCACCCCCCTTAGGAGCCCGACGTCCTCGTCGGAGCACTTCCGGCCAGGGATTGGCTCTGATACCAAATTATCACATCCTGACCTGGGGCCCCACCACATCCTGGGCTTGACTGCACCGTAGGACAATATTGTTCGCTTTGGGCCCCAACCACGCCCTCACGGCTTTGTTTTTGGGAACTCATACGAGAACTTCCTAGTGGGTCACCTATCCTGGGAATGCTCTAGCATGAACTCGCTTAACTTCGGAGTTCCTACGGAACTCGAAGCCAGTGAGCTCCCAAAAGGCCTCGTGCTAGGTAGAGATGAGAATATACATATAAAACTTAGATGATCCACTCCCCTGAGCGATGTGGGATGTCACAATCCACTCCCCTTAGGGGCCCGACGTTCTCATTGGCACATTTCCGGCCAGGGATTGGCTCTGATACCAAATTATCTCGATCCGGGCCCCCACCACAACCCGGGCTCGACTCCACCGTAGCATGATATTGTTCACTTTAGGCCCCGACCACGCCCTCACGGTTTTGTTTTTAGGAATTCACACGAGAACTTCCCAGTGGGTCACCCATCATGGGATTGCTCTCCTACGAACTCGCTTAACTTCGGAGTTCTGATGGAACTCGAAGCCGGTAAGCTCTTAAAAGGTCTCGTGCTAGGTAGAGATGAGAATATACATATAAAACTTACAGAATTCACAACCCTAGACGATGTGGGATCTTACAAAGTCAGTCCAGTTTAGTCTATTCTAAGCCAGTCCAGCTTAGTCTATTCTAAGCCAGTCCAGTCCGAAATAGTCCGATACAACAAACGCACCCTTAATGTTCTGTCAACGAAAGTGGCAAAGTTCCGAAGCAAAAACAAGGGATTAGAAAGATCGTGAGTCTTCAGATTACTGAAGAGTAGAGAAGTAGACGTGATATATACCTGGTCGATGGAATGTCCATACTTTTGTTTGTGTAACACTCAAATGTTGCTCTTAGTTGAAAGAAGTTCCTTGTGCTGAGTATCCAAACAACATGATCATGATCGTATTACCTTGTTTCGATGGCTTCATGTAACCTAGATGCCTCTGAATCGGCAATGCCTGTATCCACCAGCTACCTATCGTACCCGTACGAGCTCACTAAACCTACGAGAAGCTGTGCCAACCAACAATATGAGTCAATAGAATGCAACACTAGACCCAGTCCGAAACCACAATTTTCTGTTTTTAGTGAACGAAAACAAATGACATTTTCCTTTGTTAGCAATTTTTTTTGTAATATCAATTCAAACAAGTGGAGCTAACGAAAGGATAGACGCAAAACCGAGCACAATGGCATTGGGATAAGGCTCGGTGGTTGTTGTTGTATCATTTCAGACAAGTACTGCTTAATTGCTTTAAAATCTTCTCCCTTTTTAGAATATTTCCAGACGAAGATGTTAGTAATCACTGAGCATTATAACAACGAAAATTTACCAAGTATTTGAACCTGATATTCCTGACGTAGGAAAATATGTCTTTACCTTTCTGATGGGTAGGGAAACGTTGAGGTAAATTGTGGACCTACATCTCATCTGTTAACACAGACTGTCGGAGAGGGAGAGTTAAGATGAAGAGGAAGAGAAGTGCATATTGCTCACTGGCATAAAGTGACAAAAATAAAATAAAAGTGTGGTAATGCTTATCACTTTATTAATTTTTTTTTTTAAATTTGTGTAGTAATCAAACTCTTTCAAAGTAATTAATAGGGTGACGAGCATCACTATCACTATAGAGTGGTGAGTAAAAATATTTCCGAAAAAGAGAGAGGGACATTGAGTTGTGAAGTGAAAAAAAGAGGATTAAGTACATTTTTTTCCATTGACGTTTAGAGTCCGTTTCAAAATGGGTGATGAGGTTTTTACTTTTTCATATTGCATTCCACTTTTTTTCCTTGAATGAATTTAAACCCTTTCATATATTGATTATCGTTAATTAATGAAGAGGAACTACAAGACTTACCCCAAATGTCTTCGATGTGTTTCACGGGACACGGTTGGTATGTTCGGAGGGTGAGTTCTGCTCCGGTACATGAGCAATTAATAATCAATATAAAAAATGTATTGTTTTTTAAATTGTTTTTTGTTTTTTTTTTTGTTTTTTTCTGTTTTTTTTTTTACAAACGCTATTATCTACTAAAAAAAAGGATGTACTTAGCTTTGGTTTAAATTCACCTTCCGCGAGAATCAAACTTAAAACCTCCTCTTACTTACAACTGAAAAAAAAAATACAACTAAATCATGAACATTGAAATAAATATAAAAATATAAATACATTGAAGGATGGCAAGGGTTTGATGGACCTAATGGGCCTACACTAATAGTGTGCTAAAAAAATACTAGTAACAAAAAGTGGCCCAAGGATCCTAACATGTACATGATAATAAAACACCCAAGTTTCTAGAAAAAAAATAAAAATTTTGGGTGCTTTTCTTTATGAATGAAAGTGAAATTTCCCAAAAAAGAAAAAAAAAGAAAAAAGGGAAAGAAAAAAGTCAGCCGGCTCATATTTCATTAAAAAGCTGAAGAAAGAAAGAAAAAAAAAAAAGGCAACTTAGTTCCATTCGCGTAACCTTCTTTTTTAGTGTAGTTTTCTCACCGCCATGTGAGTGTTCTCTATATTCTCAAAACTTGTAGCTGTTGGTCCTAGATGTGGTCAGAGTCGGCTGCAGTCCTCCTCTGTTCTTTATCTTCTCTTTCTTTTCTGCTTTTTTGTTTCTTCTGCTTCATTTTCCCCCTGCCTGTCATCCCCCATTGCCCTACTATTTCAATCCATATTGTTTTCGATTTGCGTCTCTCATCCTAAACTATCAACCCGGATTTCTTCTTTCCTCAAATCCCTGATGTACATCCACCAGTGTTTAAAAAACTAGCCTCGGGGCACGCCTACGCAGCTGAGGTGCGCCAGGCATTCAGTTGGGCGCTTTTTTTCCTTCCAATTCCAGGTCTATTTCTATCATTCATCTATGTGCCGTTATAGTTTCAAGGAAGAAGAAAGAGAGAAAGTTTCTCTCTCCAAATCCTAGTGGCAAAGTCTAAGTCTAACTCGTTTTTATTTTTTTGTTTTTTTTATTAATTATTGCCCATTCAAATTCCGCCATATAACATTTTGATTAGCCAAGATTTATTTCTTGAAATTTCCTATAACTACTCCACTTAGCCATTATTTCCTTTAAATTCCCTATAATAATACTCAATCTTTATTTCATTTTAAATTTCCTATAATAGCTCCACTTAGCCTTTTTTTTCTTTTGAAATGCCTATAATTGCGACATTATGCCTTTATTTCCTTTCAAACTCCCTATAATTGTGGTCACTCAGCTTTATTTCTCTTGAAGTTCACTATAATTGCTTACAATAAAATAAATAATTACAACATTTTAAGACTACATGACATAATTTCCAAGTACAACAACTGTAACATCCCACATCATCGAGGGGAGTAGATCATGTAAGCCTTATATGTATATTCCCATCTCTACCTAGCGCAAGGCCTTTTGGGAGCTTACTGGTTTCTGGTTCCAATGGAACTCCGAAGTTAAGCGAGTTCGTGCGAGAGCAATCCCATGATGGGTGACCCACTGGAAAGTTCTCGTGTGAGTTCCCAGAAACAAAACCATGGGGCATGGTCGGGGCCAAAAGCGGACAATATCGTGCTACGGTGGAGTCGAGCCCGGGACAATTTGGTATCAGAGCCAATCCCTGGCTAGAAGTGTGCCGACGAGGACGTCTAAGGGGGATGGATTGTAACATCCCACATCACCTAGGGGAGTGGATCATGTAAGCCTTATACATATATTCCCATCTCTACCTAGTATGAAGCCTTTTGGGAGCTCACTGGTTTCGGGTTCCATCAGAACTCCAAAGTTAAGCGAGTTCGCGCGAGAGCAATTCCATGATAGGTGACCCATTGGGAAGTTCTCGTGTGAGTTCCCAGAAACAAAACCGTGAGAGCGTGGTCGGGGCCCAAAGCGGACAATATCGTACTACAGCATAATCGAGCCCAGGATGTGGTGGGAGATCGGGCCGGGATGTGACAACAACACTTAGTAATGAAGAAGAAGATATTATCATTGACTTAGTTATATTTATATTTGTTTTACAAAGTATTATACTATATATATAATTATATATGCAATATATATTAAGTTATTTAGGTCCCGTAATTATTCGCCTCATGACTCACACCTCACGCCTAGCCGGGACTATCCATGCGCCTCACCTACGTTTTCGCCTTTTAATTCATTGTCATCCACTTCCATGTCTCTCACCGATGGACTCTGATAAAACCCACAATAATCAAACTGTAAAGAAAATACAAAAACACAAAGCACAAAGAAAAGGCACACACAAGAACACAAAAAATTATAGTGGTTTGGCCAAAAATTGTCAACGTCCACTTCGATGATTTCCGAGATAGTTCACTAGTATGAATGCCCCTTTGGTTTACAAACCCTAGATCCTAATATCTCTCACTCCTCACATTTTTTCAAAAATGTGTCTCCTTGTGTCTTGTGATCTCTCTACAATTTCATTTTACACGCACACAAAAAACCCTCCCAGAAGTCTTGTTTATATAATATCAAAATTAGGTTTACATAGGAATTTAGCCAGGAACTACACAACTAACCTTAATACATAGAACTCCAAAACAAGATAAGAAATGCGGGTTGACTGGTCGAGTAGCTAGGTTGACTGGTTACCCAAACCTGAGCGCGAAATCCTTTGTAGCTGCTCCCCCTACTTCTCTCAATTGGGTGTCCAACCAATCTCCGCTTCCAACCTCGGCTCTCACAATCAATCATCTTTTCAAGACGACGGTTTCTTGATGACTCGATATTATTCTATATTTTTACGTTATTTTTAGTTATAATTTGTTTGTTATTTTGGGAGAATTTTGATATTTTGCTATATTTTCATTGTAGGGCATGCGGATCTACTTTGTGCAAAAAATGATCAAACGAAGGAACTTTCAAGTAATTCTAATGGAAGTGGGTTCATGAGTCTTTCAAACCAATTGTATCAAAATTTCAGATTTTAATTCCAAGCTACTTGACCGTGGAGAATTAATAAAGGCCCCAGCGCACAGTGTTCCCAATTTGACGTTTTGGGCTTAATTGGGTTATAAGTTGGTCAAGATGGTGATTTTTTATGAAGGTTCTTTCTACAAAATTGTTGAGGATGTCCTAATCTTTTCAACACCACCTTTTGGGCCTGCTTTGGAGCAAATACAATCATAAAATGTGGAGATCTTTTGGCTGATCAGATTACCTGATTTGAATAGGATTGTGTTTCCTAATTTATTATTTTATTTGGTTTTCGGTTTGTTAGGAGACCTAATATATGTAGGATTAAGATTTCTAAGTCTATTTATATGTTTATTTAGGAGCCCTAAGGCGGTAGAATGTTTTTAAGGGATTAGACTTCGGTTTAGAGAGCTTTTGTGACATGCCCCAACCTCGATATCCCCACATACCAGGGTAGGCACGTGCTGGCAGACACCTGAGGGCAACGAAGCCATTTTAACATGCATACAAATAAAAGATATGTAATTAAAACAATTATGCCAAAACATGAATGTGTTCAAAGCATACAACTAAACAATAATAATATGAAGGAATTATTATAAAAGATACGAACCAAGGAATGGGTACAACACAGAGGAAGCTCGAGATGCCTAAGCAGAAGTACCCAGACACTGGGATCGTGTGCCTCCGTCCTAACTCCTGAGGGGGCGCAAAAACCAAAAGATGAGTGGACCAAGGTTTATAATAATAATACTAATAATAGAAAAACATTTTATTTCTGAACATAATAACCCCCTGTTTTGAAAACTCATATATAATACAACATATAGGCTTTATGAAAACCCTAGTATGCCATGTAAAACATTCGTAAAACATGTATGTAAAAACAATGCTCATAAATGGTGATATCGTCCCTGTAAACACGAAAATTATGTACCGAATGAAATGAGAACATGTGTACAAAGTAGATTTGTATTGATTTGAATTTGTAGGTTACAATCTCTGTTTACAACTTTTCCTCTTATTTAGTCTTCAAATTTATGTAGATGCGTGATTGTCGATCCAAGGGTCGCGATGACTTGATCTCGGACGAACGGTTGAATGATCGCTTCAAGTTTTGAGCTTGAAAACAACTTGTGGATGATCTTCACCTCACGGGTGTGGCAAAGGTAGTGTTTGATGTAGGATTTCGTTGCTTCAAGGATCTTGGCAACTTAATCTTGAAACAAACGTTGTTATAAGTTTATAAGCTTGCAACAAAGTCTTGAAGGAATCGGCATGAGCGCTTGTTGATTCTTCAAGGAAGTGCTTCGGCTTTGGTCGAGAGAAAGCTTCAGCTTTGATTGACTATTCTTCAAAGAGAGCTTTGGCAGTGTATTAGTCTTCAAAGGTTTGGCAAAGGTTCTTCTGTGTAGAGATTTTTTGACCCTTATGCTTGTGGGAGGACCTTGTATTTATAGACTTCTCAAGGCTTGCCTTTGGATGATTTTAGGCATGTTTTGTGTCTTAATTTCAACCATTTTACTCATTTGGCTGAATTTAAAGATCTTGTTGCCTATTTTGTAAGCAATCTTCAATTCTTACTTGTTTTATGAAGATGCTTTAGCTTTCTTTCCAGTTTTAGGATCAATTTGGATTCCTAGAAGAATTTAAGAGGGATTCTCCCGTATTGCCGAATTTTGGGAAAGTTTTATAATTCATTTGCTTGATTTGTGCCATATGTCATTGATGACTTGTCCATTTGTGATTAGTCATATGCCACATGGAGCTTTGCGATGCATCATTTGTATGCAATGAAATTTACATGTCTATAGTCCCTTGAAGGTAAATCCTTGAAACATCCATAAAGCACATCAGCGATGTACTCAACTAGGGGTATCATAATCGCCCAAAGGCAGTACCTATCTATCACCTAAAGTTGAACCTGTCCGGCACTGGGTTACGCCAGTGAAGAAATCATGGACCATCACTCGTAAGTGAAGCTGTACAATTCTGGGTTATGCTAGAGAAAAGATATATATACATCACACACCGACACTAGCCCCGCGCTAGTGAAGCTGGGGGTATCATCATAATCGCCCAAAGGCAGTACCTGTCCATCAGTCGAAGGTGAAGCTATACGACACTGGGCTATACCAGTGAAGAAAATCATGGTCCATCACCAAAAGGTGAAGTTGTATGACTCTGGGCTACGCTAGAGAAGAGATATATAAACATCTACATACCCGTGTTGTGTGGATGTGTTGTATGATAACCCACTAGATAAGTACCGAAAACATATCTCAAAATCTCATCTCAAATCCGAAGCTCAAAAGCTCAAAGCCCATCTTGTCAATCCATAATAGCTCATATTCATAAATCTGTAAGGTAAATCATATTTGAAATCCGTAGAAATTCATATATGCAAATCCAATAATTCATAACTCTTAGTAAAACGTAAATTCGATAAATCATATATATTTCAGAAAGCAATTTAAAGCAACCATAAATTCTTCGTAAAACATATCATAAAACATGCTTAAATCATGAAATATGAAATGCATGCTAGGCTAAAATTTTATAAAAACATGTAAGTTAAGAAGGGGTCCACTCACAAATATTCTATTGCCCGGGAGCCGCTCGATCTAGTGAGGATGGTGTCACTTCCCACCGATGCACCTAACCACATATAGAGGCCACTTAGTAAAACTCTACTAAAACAATCGAATTTGGGAAAATGGACAATGAATTCGGATTCAGCAAGTCGAAAAACCTAAAGAAGGACCTCAGGTTCCCTCACGCGTCACCGCACACGAGGAGATAGGTCGCTGGAGCCGTCGTCCACAGTACCTTCAGCAGAGGCGAGTGTGCTCCACGTGCTGACCATGATGTGCACCTACGCGCATGCCACGCACCGACCATAGAAGCTAGCTTGAGTCTGGGTTGGGCTACTAGATTAGACCTGGGCTATTGGGTTAATGGGTTTAGGCCAGATAGTGGGTTGTGGATCTAGGTTCTAAATTAATGGATTGGGCCCAAGTTTAGGCTGGGTTACATTGCTCAAGGGTTTGGGCCAGTTTTAGATTGGGTTTTGGACCTGGTAATGGTTTGCGAGTCGGGTCGACCCGATTAGCTCGCGGGTCGTCGAACCCAATGAAGAAGAGCATCGGTTTATGAGGATTTTGCCAGGAAATTTCCCCGGCTCCGTTTTGGGGTCAACTCAACTAAAATTCACAGTTTAAGAACCAAAATGAAGCTAGGAAGACAAAGATTCAAACTATACCTAAATGGAGCTGAGTCGTGGCCGGGGTTAGCGGGGAAATGGCTCGAAAGCCATCAGACCTCGCCGGAAAAATCTGGAAAATGATTCCCCGATGTATTTCTGTATCAATTCATCAGAAAGTCACACATACAGTTTGTAAATCAACTCAGAACTTCAAAAAGAGAAAGGATCGAAGACGTCCTGAGTTTTACCTAGAACGAAGTTATTCAGAACCCCTATTTTTTTTTAACAGTGCACACAAACTCGAGATAGAATAAAGAAAGAAGGTGGTGATGGTCTAAAGGGCTCAGGTGGTCTCAGGTCTCGCCAGAAAGGCAAGGTGGTGTGGTGGTGATGTTGTATGGGAGTGTGTGTGTGTCTCTCGGAGAAGGGAGAGAGTGTTCCTAGGGAAAAGACAAGGAGAAAGAGAGGGAAAAAGAGAGAATGAGAGTTCTAGAGAGAGAGAGAGAGAGAGAGAGAGAGAGAGAGAGAATTCTAGAAATAGAGGGAGATGTCACGGGACCAAAGGAACACCCCAGAAAATGGGGTCACTTGCCATATGTCAACCCGGGAATGGTCTAAGGTGGAAAATATCCCGTCTTAGAAAATTACCAAAATGCCCGTATCGTTCCGAGTCCTGTAAAATCTTCGTTTTAGCTCTAAATTTAATTTCGCTCATGCCCACGCAATTGTAACAACAAGTATTACAAAAATACACCAAGGAATGAATCTTACGTGACACGACAATGCGGTCAACAAAAGTCAACATTTTTGCCTTAAAGGGCATTTTCGTAAATTCATGTTTTAAAATTATTAAAACCATAATATTTGGGGACAGGTAGTTACAATCTACCCCCTTAAGAAAATTTCATCCCCGAAATTTGAAATAACTTGCTATAAGTAAAATACTCAAAGTAGCTACATAAAAGAGAATGTCATTCCGTTGCGATTAGATTACAATGATTCCTCTTTCATGCCACCAAGCTCATGCCTTCTTCCTTCCTCAATATAATGGTATAATATAATACTCGTATAAAAATATAAAGTTGAAAATACATATAATTATGTAATAACATAAGGTCAAAAATATATATGTGTAATAAAATATTAAAAATAGATATAAAAAAAATATACGATTCAAATACTTGTACTGAGTTCAAATCAAAAGTGGAGATAACTTACCCAAAATTTGTAATAGCAAACATACATATATAAATAAAATAATATCGTTTAAAATATTTGTACTGAAAATCAAAACCAAAGGTGAAAATGGGCCTTGCCCCAACATTTGTCATGTCATGTACTCTAACAATGGGTGTGTCTTAAGTCGAGTCCTAATCATAGCTAACTAGTAACTCTTGCCATAGATGGGTCGACTTGTCCACTTGCTTAGCAAACCCATCAAATAAGTCATAAATATTACAGTCTGCAGCTTGTAATGCCAATAACTCATTGTTGTCTCAGTAAGCGAGTGAAAATTGAAAATCCGATAAACTACGAGGACTAGATATGTAAATTAGCCTTTTCTTCCCTTGTTTTATAATAATTGGTGGGAATAAAGGTCAAACTATTAAGATAATTAGAAAGATATATTGTTAACATGTAAGCTCGAAAACATGGTTTGTGTGAGGAGATGTGGCGTTAACTTCAATGGTGAATACTACAAGAAAACATAGCATTATAGAATCTTGGACTAGTCTCTCACTCACATTTTACTCACCTTTTTCCTTCCCTTCCTACTGAAAACCAAGCAAAAATAGCATATCAATTTACAATGGCAAGCCTCATTGCTCTAGATCACTTCTCTCCTAACGACGATGCAGAAGCTCTGCGTAGGACATGTAAAGGTACTCCACTCTCTCTAACTATTTTTTAGCCAGTCTATATTTTCATATAAATATAAAATCATATGGTTCATATTCTTGAAAAAAATTATGGGATGAGAGCCACAAAAATGGCATGGTGTCTCCAGCCTGATTATAACTCATCTATGTGTGGAAAACGTCTAGGTAACAACCTCTTTGAACTTTATGCATCCTTACCAACTCAACAACCCTTATGTGGGTTAAGAGTGTGCCCCTCAGTGGGTCTTGTGTGTGGCTATCCTAGCTACTGTGTTTCTTGGGTATTGGGATCTTCTGCTGCAATTATGATGGATGTAAGTAAGGAGGTTGGGGATGAAGAAATTGAAATCCTTTTTTATTTCTTTGAAATTGCTACCTGGAAGAGCGATTTGAGGAGAACATTCACTTGGTGGGAAGATTGATTGATGATCAAGAGCCCCCAGAGTCTATTGTTAAGGATATACTCTGGAGAGTCTGGAATGGGATGGGTAATGTCTGTGTGGCTAAAGCGAAGCCTAACATTTTCTCCATTTTTGTGGGGGAGGAAGTTGTCTTTCATTACCTGCTTGAGAGGAATCCCTGAATGGTTAAAGGTTTCGTCTTTACAGTCAAATTCTGGCCTAAATTTCACTCATTGGATGACATTGCCCCCAACCGTGCAGTTTTCTGGGTTCAAGCTCATGGTCTTCCCCAAAACCTCTGCACCTTTAAAACTGCTCGCTATCTTGGTGGGAAGATTGATGCAGTCTTGGAGGTTGAAGACCCATCTGAGGTGGGTTTTAAGGGCTTCATTCGAATAAGGATTGATTTTGATGCATGCAGACCCCTTATCCCTTGTTTCAAGATCACTTGTACTACCTTGGGGACTCGTACTATTCGCCTTCAATATGAAGGATTAGGGAATTTTTGCTATTAGAGTGGCCGTCTGGGTCATTACAGAGGATGCTCATTGAGGGATGTGTCTCGATCATTGGGTAAAAACCGGTTCTCTGACAATTTGAAAGCTAAATCTATTCGACATAATTTGACCCTCATTTTCCCAGTCCGTGTTAAGGCTAAGTCTATGTCTAGGACTAATGAACTCCATTGGAGACCATGATGAGATCAAGAAGGGGGTTTCTACAGAATCCGTGATGAGGTGTAGGAGGAGCTGACATAGCGGTTTTCGACCAAGCGAAAGGACACTGAGGCAGCGGTGAGATCAAAAGCTCAGTTCGAATCCGACAACTCCCTATATGTCCTATCTATCACACATGCTAACGGTATCTTTGCCATTACACGTGTCCCTCCACCTGTTCCGACAACCTGCCAAGGAATTTTTGGTGACTTATGGGATCCTTACAGTTATGAGACCCATTTCTTGAATGGGTCTTTCATAATTGCAGTGAATGGGCTGTTAATTCATAAGAACTGGTGTGACCTTAAAAGAATCTCACCTTGGGCCTTCATAAATCTAGGGCATCCCTCCTCACCTCATCTTAGGCTTGATGATGGACCAAGCACCAACCCCTTTCCTATATCTTTAGCCCAACATCAGGAATTAACTTTTCCCTAGCCTCACTCACTTAATTTTATTGGGACCCCTAAATCCAAACACTTGGAAGACCACTGCTTATGTGATGAGCCACATGTCCCACCGCCAAATAAGGTATGCATTTTTTTCTTTCCTACTCACAATAAACCCTTTAGGCTTTCAAACAACAAGGGTAGAGTCCTTAAACCAAAGTAAAAATCGGTCATACCTCGAAGTCGTGTTGTTGTCATCTCTGATCCTAAGGCTATCTCCAACCGATCCGGCCAGAGGGCTAGGCCAAAGGGCTCGTGGGCCTTATCGGGCCAAAAAGTAAGAAAATGGCCAAGAGCCAACCAGCTAGCCCCGGGCCGGCCACATTTTGAAACCAATGGCTACCTGACGTCAGTTATTGTTGGATTTGAATTATTTTTTTCAGGCCAAATTTTTTTTTTATTATTATTATTTAATTCTCATTTGTTCCTATAAATACCTAAGCCATTCATACACCATTTCTCACATAATTTTCACCATTCCATATTATCTCACTTCATTCTATTTCAATTCTTCACATTCTATTTTCTTACCTCTTCCAATAATCTTTTCTTCAATTTTTTCAATAATTTTCAAATGGCCACATCTGCAATGAAATGTATAGCTTGGACCCGAAAAGAAGATAAAGCTCTTTGTAGGGCTTATAGATGGGCCTCAGAAGATAGTGTGAGGGGGAGTTCTCAAACAAGTGAAAGTGTTTGGACTCGTGTGTCCAAAAAATACTATGAGTTTTATGAAGGCACCACTCCACCGAATACCCAAAACCACGAGAGTTGTTCTTCAAGATGGAAGACACATCTTCATCCAAGTTTGAATAAATGGCATCAAACACTGTTAATAGTCGCAAGTAGACATGAAAGCGGTGCCAATTACTACGACGAAATAAGTGTTTTCACAATTTATTTTAAATATCTAATTATATTACATTTAATTTCATAAATTAATTTCCTTTAATTTTTGTAATTATATTTTCTAGGTACGCCTAGCGGAGGAATTGTATATGGAGGGCAACTCAAAACCTTTTCAGCATCCCGGTTGTTGGGAAATTTGTAAGGGTAGGTGTTATTTGTAGATCCACCTCAACATACAGTAGGTCCTACGTCGGTGTTCGCAACTGCATCCTTAGCTGTAGATGGGGATGAAGATGGATCTCCTACCATTCAAGAAATAAGGGTAGAAAATCCGTCTTCGGGTAAAGGTTCCATACCTAGGGCTATAGGACAAAACGAGGCCCGAAAATTGAAGGAAAAGGGCAAGGCAAAGGATGATATCGCCTTTCAATAGGAAATGGCGACCTCTTTGCGATTAATGGCAGAGCAAAATGCCATTGCCACAGAACATTGCCACGGAAGAAAGGAACTGTAGGCATGAAGAACGAGCCAAACAAATACAAGAAGAGATGGACAATACGAATATGCAAAGGAACACTTCATATTACACTATAATGAGTAAGGCCTATTTTGATAGGAAAATGAGGAAAATTATGGCCCGACGGTAGTTGTTTACCTCCAACTGTCATCCTACAATGGCGAATGATGATGATGATGATTTTAGATTTTAAATTTAAGTTGTTGTAGTTTTTAAATTTAATTTGTAGTTTTTAAATTTAAGTTGTTGTAGTTTTTAAATTAAAATAATAAATTATGTTTAGCCCTATGACCCTTTGGCCTCCTCGGTTAGAGATGGTTTTTTTGCCACAATGCTATGTTTGGCCTATGGCCCTCTGGCCCTTCGGTTGGAGATGGTAAGAAATATGATCATGCACTATTCATTAACATATTAATTTCTTGAAGTACAGGTTAAAATGAGCCATTTGGCCCTCCTTCGATTAGAGATGGCCTAAGAGTGAGTCCTTGGGTAACCTCTTCGAAGTCATAATCAGCCCCTCTAAAGAGCTGAAAGATGCTGAATTATCGGGTTGGCTGGGCAGATCCAAGGGTATCAAACTGTGTAATTAATCGGTGGAGGCTGAGATCCCTCAGCCCCACCAACAACCATGATCGCTCTATTCTGGAACTGCCAAGGGGTTGGGAACCCTTGGATAGTTCAAGCGTTGCATGGACTATTGCAGCAAAAAGGTCCCAGCATTGTGTTTTTCTCCGAAACGAAGTGCAATGCATCCGTAATAAATTCAATTAAGTTTTGCTTTTCATATGGACTCCATAGGGCAATCTGGTGGTCTTGGATTATTGTGGAACGTCGAGGTTCCTTTAAGAGTTGTCTCATCCTCCGGGCACCATATTGACTCTGAGATTGGCAGTATCGGGGATATGGATCACTGGCGACTCACTGGTTTTTATGGTCATCCCTCCACTTCTTGCCGATCTCAATCGTGGAACCTTCTTCGAAACCTGGCATCCTCATCAAAGTTCCCTTGGCTCTGTGGTGGTGATCTTAATGAGATTTTGTGCCTGGATGAGAAGGAAATAGGATAGGTATCAAGCGTATTCGTCAAATTCTGGAGTTCCGAGAAGTCGTGGGTGACTGCAACCTCAAAGACTTGGGTTTTAATGGTGAAAATTTCACCAGGATAACTTCTAGAAATGGGGGTATCAAAGAGCGCGTTGACCCTTGTTTTGCCTACCATGACTGGTGTACTCGGTTCCCCCTCACTTCTGTCACCCACTTGAATCCCATTAAGTCGGATCACATCCCCATACTTGTCAATGTTCGAGATGGTCCCCCGGCCGTTCACCGAAGAAGGCCTTCTTTCAGGTTTGAAGAGGATTGGACAAAACATAGAGAGTGCGAAGAGGTCGTTATAAGTGCTAGGGATACTCATGTTATGGGAGTTCCTATGTTTAGAGTTGAAAAAATAAAGGTTGTCCGCGTTGCACTCCTTAAGTGACATCAAGACCATGGTATAAAATATCGATGATATCGGAAATATCGGTAGTCCAAAAACATGGAAATTTCGATGAAAATATCGAGATATTATCGATATTGATAAAAATTGAATAAAAACCATGGAAATTGTAAGAAAAACTTGGAAATTTTTATTGAAACTTTGGAGAATGTTTATTTAGTCAATTATCTATTAGTTTATCACAAAAAATTAGAAGGAAATGCATTACATGATGGATTTAACTGATTTAAGTTGATTATACAACGAGCTGGCAAACACTGTGAGTGTAGAAAATATGTAGTAATTAATGAAAAAAAGATTAAACACACCATAATAATTTATATATAATGATTTACTACAATATTTTACACTTTATATATTGCATGGTAAGATACATGAGTGATTTAGTACCACACAAAGTAGTAATTTTCCCTTTTTTTTCTTTTTTTTTCCTTCCTTTACATCGATATTTTCGATATTTTAGCGATATTACACCGATATTTTGACAAAATATTGCTGAAGTGTGAGCGAAATTATTATCGTCGATATTATCCGATATTATTGTCGATATTGTCGATATTTGTACGATATTTGTATGATATGTACATAGATATGTTCCGAAATATCCGTGATTTGAAAAAACCGAAACATCCTCGATATTTCGTTGATATTATCGATATTTCAGAGTACGATGAAAACATCTGGATTGAGGAGGTGCGCTCTCGATTTGGATTCATTCTCGACCAACCCTGCTCGACTGAATCCCTCTTGGAACGAGCTAATTTAACTCAGAAACTAGATGAACTCCTCTCCCAGGAGGAAATCTTTTGGCGCCAACGATCGAGAATTTCTTGGATGAGGGATGGTGACAGGAATACCAAATTCTTCCATAGAAGGGCTAGTATTTGAAAGGCCAAAAATCGGATTGTCAAACTCCGGGATGATCAGGGTTTGTGGCAGGAGGATCAGGGTGGTATCGAAAAGGTTGTTACTGACTATTTCTCGGGGATTTATAGGTCTCAGCAATATGGTGACGCGAATGATATCATTGATGGACTTGAACCTCGCATCTCCTATGATATGAATTCCATTTTGAATGCTACTTTCACTGTGGAGGAAGTGAGAGCTGCTCTTTTTCAGATGGAACCCTCCAAGTCCCCTGGCCCGGATGGAATGCCCCCATTATTTTTTCAACGTTTCTGATGCAATCCTTTCATTCCTTGGGTCTGGTAGATTGCTCCAAAAAATCAATTTTACCCATATTACTCTGGTCCCCAAACAGAAAAAGCCCACTGTAATGTCTCAGCTTCGTCCAATAAGTTTGTGCACGTTTTGTATAAAATTGCCTCCAAAATGCTTGTGAATCGGTTGAAGGATATCATGCCCCAGATTATCTCACAGGTTCAGGATGCTTTCATCCCCGGCCGTCTTATTTCAGATAACACGATTCTCACTTCTTAAACTGCCCAGACTCTATTTAAACGGAAAAGGGGAAAAAGGGACACCTGGCCATCAAGAAATCTGAGTGTAACTACAATATCATCGTCGAAATTGCAACCATTCTATCTTCTGAAGAGCTCCTTGCTGTAAGGAAGGCTTACCAAGTTCGCTACAAGCACTCCTTGGAGGAAGACTTGGCTGCACACACCACTGGTGATATCCGCAAGGTAAGAGCATAACGGCGGAGGATTTTTTTGGCAAACAGTCTGACATGTTATGAGATTCCACTTTACTAATGGACAACATAATAAGTTGGAGAATTTTCCATTGTTTGCCTCCTCTTTTTTGTATTAGGTGAACTACCATTTTGGTATCTATGTTTTTCTCAAACTGTGTTCTGAAAACTCTTAGACTAGAAGAATTGTTAATGGTGTTTGATGATTTTTGGTCAATGTTACAGCTTTTGATTGCTTTAGTGATTGCGTATCGTTATGATGGTTGTGCGATCAATGCAAAACTGGCCAATTCGAGGCCCATATTCTTCATGATTCTATCAAAGACAAGGTTTTCAATCATGATTTAGTTACTAGGATCCTCAGTTCTAGGAGCAAGACTCAGCTCATGGCAACCTTTAACCGCTACCGAGATGACCATGGCACTTTCATCAGTAAGGTACGTATGAACCTCCTTATGTCGAAGTTAGAGCATCCAACCCAAAACTAATTACGTAAACAGACTTTTATCTAGTAAGAGTAGGATTCATGACTGCCGAGATTGACCTGTAAGTTTTCTTCTTTTTATCAGAGTTTGTTGGAAGAGGGTGGTGATGGTCTCTAAAAGGCACTGCATGTAGCCCTCCGATGCCTCAATGACCCCAAGAAGTACTTTGAGAAGGTTCTTCGCAATGCGGTCAAGAGGGTTGGAACAGATGAGGATGCTCTCACTCGTGTAATCGTAACAAGGGCTGAGAGGGACTTGAAAGACATCAAAGAGGTTTACTACAAGAAGAACAGCGTTCCTCTCGACCATGCTGTGGCCAAAGAAACTTAGGGGATTACAAGGACTTCCTCCTTACTCTGCTGGGGAAGGAAGAATGAAAATCTTCGCTGAGCATATTAGTAGGATCAAGTGCTATGAGTGCTTCTGTTTTCCTGTTGAGTTTGATGACAGTTCATTTTCCGTGTTTGTGTTTCCTTGTGGTGTGACCTTACCTTTATCTATGTTTGTTGGAGTTTTAGAGTTTTTATCAAGACTTCTCGTTTTCGTTTCGGATGTTATGGAGTATTAATAAAAGTTGTCGGTCAGCTTTTTAATCAAGGGTTGGATTAAACAGAAGTTATATTTATAATCTAGCAACAGATTTCGATTAATAGCAAGCGAGGAAAGTAAAAAGATGTAATGAAATTTCAAAACTCCTATGCCTGATGATTAAATATGAGGTGAAATGGATATGCTGAGCAAAAATATTCGGGTGTGAGTCGTGTGACTTCTATAAATAATGTCCGTCTTGTTCTCTTGCCAAAAGTCGGGCAACAAGTGTCTTCGTGACTTCTACCAGAAGAACAGGACGTAAGAAGGACTAAAACTTGAACAAATCTAAATCAATAGAAGGACTAAAAACTTGAACGAATCCTCCCATTAAATCATAACAAGCTTGTAGATAAATCTCAAGATCTATCAACAAAATAACTCGTTAAAAGATCGCTTGAAACTAAAAACAACCCAATTATTGGTATATGAATTACAAACTTATGTACGTGGATTATGTCATTAATTGCTTAGAGAATGTTTGAACTATGTCCTTAACTATTAGAAAATGTTAACAAATGTTTATAGGTAATCTAAAAGTTTCTTAAGCCTCTATTAGTAATATACTAATATTTCCTTAAACTCGTATTCAACTGGAGAAAACTTGGGCATACTTTCAAAATAGGCTTTGCTAATCTCATCTCATTTCATTCATTAACTTGAGCAAAGAGGGAGTGGTCTCACCAGCTTGAGTCTCTGCACGCTACTTTGAAGTTGCATCGAGACTTCTTTGAACACGAAATCAGTTTATTGAAACGCTAAAATGCCTCAGTGATTGATTTATTTATTTTAGTTTCTCTTAATGATAACACATCACACATACAGATAGCTATAACAGCCATGAAAAGGCCAAACAATCGAAAACAATTGAAAAGGGTAACACAGAGACCCTTCCAAGTAATCCCGACAAACCCCAACTTTCCGTCCTGCCATTTTAGTCATCCTCCTCTTGCAAGCAATGTGAGTAGGAAATCCTTATAATTCCCATTAGCCATCTCTTCAATTTTCTCAACTAAAGAGACTCCATGATGGTTCTCGAATTCCTCCTTGATCTCCATCATGTCCGAGTGAGCTCGGGTAACAATTACTCTAGTCAATCCTTTCTTGGTATGCTTATGGACATCAGTTCTCAATGAATCTTCCAAGACCTGACAAGCATAAGAGTACAGGAATTTCATGCACAAGGTTGCCTAAGAGGTCATATGTAATATTGCATGAGTAACTTGATACATAATTTGTGACTCTGGCTTACCTTGCTGAAATATTTCTCAGGAGTACACAGGCATTGCACCGTCTCTTTTAACCTCACAGCATGGTCAAGATCCTAAACAAAACAATGTGACTTTAGAAAATAGATGCAAGTAGCATTCTGAATACTGGAAGTATTTCGGTTGACAAAATTTCTGGATAATGTTGCACAGCCAACTCTTTCTCCCAACTTATTTCTCTTGCATACGTCGGGTTGCATAACATACTATCTAAGTAGGACAAGAAAAATTCGAAGAATTAGCTAGGCAGTTAAACGTTTCTCTTTGGACCTTATATACATACTTCATCAATGTCGTGGCCAGAAATTTCCTTGTAGTGTTTAGAGACTTCCTTGAGATGGGGCTTGCTCCTTGTTGATAGTATCCTGATCACCTCATCATCTTCATTGGGGTGCCTCTTATCGACATCCTTAATGGCATTAACAAGTGTTTTGGCCTCAGATTTTGCAGTGTCATCCTTAACCTTTGATCCTTCATACCTATAGGAACTCACAAGAGCAACCAAGAGCTGGACAAAATGAAAACGAAACACCAGTTAAATGCCTTCATATATTCATTTCATACACACATATTACAATTCATATGCTCAAGATCCGAATACAAAGAAAAAGAAGAAAATAAATGAATTTCAAATGACTCATTACGTATTTTTAGCCCTTTTCAACTGTATATTATCTAGTTATTTGAAATACATTTAACCTAATGCCTTCTAATTTTTTAGCCAAGTTATTCTTATCAAAACCAAATCTTTTCTTTCACGTCCGTTCAACCGAATGGAACCTATGTGTTTCACTGTCCTAGTTATTAAACTACCATACTGCACATTTGTAGTACCATCCGTATTTTGAAACCTTATCTTTGTGCAATAGCCGTGCAATAAAATTGAAAAAAAACCAACAAAGTACAAGGCCCATATTTCTCAATTCTCACTTCGATCTATCTCAGATCACAATTATCAAACAGGCACTATTATCCCACAAACGAAAGAAAACTAAGAGACAACTATGCAAGTACTGAGTATGGAAGATGCAATTTACCTTGCCTTCAGGGCCATCAATGTGGTAGGCAACATCTTCCTCAATGGAGTGATCAAAGATGGAATGGTAGGCCTTCCTAGCTCCTAATAGCTCCTCGGATGATCTCGTGCATGCAATCTCAACAAGAATACCATATGATTCTGGACCTTTCTTCAAGGCCTCCTTTGCCAAACGAGCATCTCTTTCCCATGGATGCATTGTCCATAGAACCACAGCATTCTGACAAAATTCATAATAAAGAGCCTCATCACTCACAAATTTGAAGACTAACGTTTCTTATTAGACTAATGTTATAAGTCAAATTATTGGACTGTGAATAATCCACACATGCAAACATGACTCTAGTTTACCAAATGAGATTCTGGGGCTGCCGCCCTTTTGAAAGGATAGATTTGCAATAATGTGTTGATTAGTATCAATAACGTGTTGATAATTAATTTGTCGATATCGCTTTGTCATTTTGTATCAATGTGTTATTGTCAATCTATTTTTAATAAAGGGCGGACATCCAACAGAGAGATAAACTAGTGTTTGTTCATATTAGCATTTTTTTTTTCTTTATCAAGTTGTGCAAGCATGTTAGATACATTGGTAGACACCACAACAGACATATCTAACCAAATTTGGATTGACAATTAGAAGTGAAACCAATAATTGTTCCAAGAGTGAATTACACTGAGGGAGTTGGTTTGGTTCAGTTGATAAATAATCTCATGTTGGCAAATAAATAAGAGGCTTCAGATTCGAATCCGCCCCTATCAGAGTTAAGGGATTTCGAATTAAGATGCAGCTTATGAAAATTAAAATGAAAATGCCTTAAGAAAGATAAAATAAAACGACCAGAAAGTTACCTTAAAACGCAAGAACTCATGCTTTAGAAGCTTGATATGGTGATCATCCCAGCGCTCGAAGGAACGTTCATCTTCCTTGAAAAAGTGGGGAGTTGTTGCTTTCCTGAAGGATTGCCTTTCCTCAGGGTGCGATTTTCCCAATATTGCTACCAGTGCCTTCTCATCAACTCCAAGTCCTGCCTCAGTTAAATTAACATATATTATTTAATTTAATTAATTAATTAATACAACCTTTTTATCACTAATTTTAAAAAGACTAGTGAAAAATTCATATTCCCGTCTAATTAACTACGAATTCCACGATGATGTGTTTATATATTTACTTCATATCAGAATGAGAAGGAATTGAGATAAAAAGGAATCCAAATGCGAAGTATAAAAATTATTATTTGATAGAAAATTGTGAAAGAACTGACTTTTTGTAGCTACAAAAATTATTCCATAAACTGTAAATTTTTATTTTTACAAACAATATTGGAGTGGCGGAAATTGAACTGGGACTTAAAGGGTGAATATTCTTGGTATACTTTAGCTGCTTTCAGCTGTAAAATTAAGCAAATGGGGAAAATCAATTTAAGTCATAATTAATTGACTAATTCACTAAGAAAAAAAATTGAATAAAAGAAAAATCACTCTGAAGAATTAGAAGAATTAAAATTGGAACGTAGACAAATTGTAATTGTAAGAGAATTAACGTAAACAAATCGTAATTGTAAGAGAATTAACACATTGAAATTGAAACGATAAAATAAAATAGAGGAAATTTTATTATTTAGAGGGAACCTGAGAAAGCCTTGGTGAGAGCTTGCAGCTCAGGAGTGAGAGCCATTGTCGTGTCTGTGTTGATTCTGTTGATAGAGATCTTCTTGCCATGCTGCATTATATATGAACCCGAAAGGTTATATTTGTCATTTCGAGTCAAGGTTACTTTAGTCACTTAGATATATTATAAGTCATTAGACTGTATAGTAATGAGATGTAATGAATTGATTAAAAGGCAATGAAACAGACGTAGTCGCTCGACCAAAAAAAAAAAAAAAAAAAAACAGACGTAGTCGTATTTTACAAATTTATGTAAGTGTAAATATGTGTCATTTATTCATGTAGCGTTTCTAATCCGCGCATCTTTGGCCGCATATATGGTGTATATATTATAATTCCCATGGTTTTCACCCCTAAAATTTTGATGTTGCCTTTAAATAAAGAGGAATGATAAGAGGATTCTCCATATCTCTATCACCTTACAGTTTAAGTTTAACGTTAATTCTTGTACCAGCATTATAAAATATTGTGTCAAAAATATGAAGTGACAGAGAGTCAATGAAGGGTCCCATTTTAAAAAAAAATATTGTTAACATTTCTCTTAAATCAATTGAGCGGTGAAAGAGTGATGGGAAAAGGGTCAAGATTGAATCACAATATTTGTGTCATAACCATTCAGGACTCTATTTTCATATTCAATGATGTTCACATATAAAATTACAACACTTGTTTAGAATTTAATGCATTTGTTACATTTTTTTTTTTTTTGAACAAGTTGAAATTACAGCGACGATTCTCTAGAGATTTTAATAAAATGTAGTCATAATACCGTATTTATTGACAAAACTATGAAACGGTGAAAACCAAATACATTTATTATGACATACATTGAAGCCCAATTTCAGTTATTGCATTTATTGTCATGTTGGCCACTCAAAAAATATGTGAGAACGATATTTATAAAAACTTTTTTTTGTGAGATGAATAATATCTTCAATAGTGAACTTGATTTTGAAAGGAAGTTACAAAGGAAGTTACACAGGTGGAACAACTTATACCCAAATTGGGTTAAAATTCGAATTCTTTAATTTGAATGCAACCAAATGCCTATACCATCATAAGAAAAAAACTAATTATACCGAAAAAAAAAATATTTAGAAAAAAAACCTAATACGTGCAATTATGTTAGAATGTTACTATGCTCACCTCCTTTTTTTTTTTCCCTCACACATTACATTTGTCATCTATATTTTAATCTAATACTAAAAGGTGCAATCATCTTAGTGCTAATATCGTCCAATCTAGTGTATTCAATGTATTTTTCACGTATGAGAGTTTGTTGTGATGTTGAATGAAATAGAATAATAACATATATAATATATAATTATATATAGTTGGTGTTATAGATAATTTTGTTTCAACAAGTGTAGACACACAAAGATGGAAGGTGTATTACAAGACTCCCTAATGTGATAAATGTGACCCAACTTACAAGTTAAAAATTTGTTGGTGACCACGTCGTGTAATGCATATTGTTAATAACTCAATGCTTTCGTGTCTTAGTTCCCATGTGTGCACACACAACACATACACGACACATGCATGACTTTTCTCGAAGGGAAATCCGTCTAGCAAAAATAAATAATTCGAACCACTTATATCGTGCTTGCCATGAATTTAAATTAGATATTATTATGGCCAACTATCCAGGTAAGGATTTGATGTGAAATATATCGTGAATTATTTATGCATGAGACATGCATAAGACTCTTTAATGGTTGTTTGGGAATCATGTGATGAAAATCTTCTCTAATTGTCCTATATATGCATGGATCATATGTGGTTCCTAAACTATTGAACAAAGGAAGATTATAATCATACACTTCAAATTACTTTTCCTACAATTTTTTTATTTTTTTATTTTATTCTATCAGGTGTTATTGATGTGTAGAAAATATTAAAAATTTAAAATGGTGTGGAAAAGTAATTTGAGGTGTGTGAATATTCAAACAAATCTGAGGAGTTGAAAATCAAACTACATCGATCAAACGAATTATAAAACTATGAATATTACTCAATTAACTGAAATTTAAAAAAACCAATACAAATTTGTCGAAACGGCTACATCATTCGTAAAACTATGTTTTGAGTTACTTATTGTAAAATAGTGAGTACAAACACTCCAATAAATAAAAAATAAAAAAATAAATAAGCTAAAGCAAAACCGGATTAGAAATGCTAATTCCTGCCTTCCAACCTGAACTACCTTATAGCAAAGTTATATACATACATGTATATCATTATACCTATAAATTGCCTTTTTCTAACTTTTTTTTTTCTGCAACATGTAGTGCTTTTGCTCTAACCGTTCATTTCGAAATTCCTAATTTTCTTCTTTTTCACGTGGGAAAAGTAGGTTTTTTAGTCAAAATCATCCCAGAGACTTGCATAACTCCTAATTTTGCTCCTTGAGATTTGAAATCAATAGAAGTGATCATTGAGATTATCCACCATCAATCATTTTGATCCTTGGATGATAAATTATGTTAAATAAGGATTAAAATGACAATATTACCCTCAATTTAATAAACAATATGCCAAAATGATTTGACAAAAATTGAGAGTATTTTTGTCATTTTATTCTTATTTTATTGAGATTTTTCATGGAATGATCAAAATGATTGATTGTGAATAAACTCATAAACCAATTCTATTTATTTCAAATCTCTGAGACCAAAATAAAAAATTATGCAAATATCAATGATCATTTTGGCTAAAAAACCGGAAAAATATAAAGATAAGCAATATCCATATCACATTAATTCTGACGTAAAATATTTTAGTTCAGAATCTTCCTCTAGAGTGAAGAAGCTCGTCGAATTTTTCTTGTTTAAGGTAAAGTGCCACCTGAAAGTTGAAACGCAGGCAGGCAAGCACAACTAACAAAAGCAATTATTTAGTACTGTAGGGCAGCCTAATCCATTTGTTGAAACATATGCATAACTGCATCCACATATAGTTCTACGTAAGAGTCAAAATGTGCAGGCACAGCTCGGGATAGACATCGATTTGATATGTTCAGATTATTAAAAAAAAGTTTAAAGAAGTTGGCTTACACTGTAAACTTAATCAGCAATATATGAAGATTAATTTAACTATATATACACATGCAAGATTTCTCTTTTTTAGATTTGAAATTTATTCTCTACACATCCCGTCACGTAGGTGAATTTTCAAGCCTAACACGCGGACAACACAAATTTGGTGACATGGAATACGTATGTGCGTTGGGATTCACAAGCGAGACAACATGCTTTGCTTATAAGCACATTCAAAGTTTCTCTTCCCCGACATGAAATCCACTCTATAAAATGTGTTCATATTAGTATATGGAGATATGTTAAAGAGACTATTTTAAGTTAAGATTCTCTATAAACTCTCTGACACATCATGTTTTTAATATAATATTTTATAATGTTAACACAAAAATCATGCCAAAAATATGAAATAGCGAAAAGTCTATAAAAATCTTACTTTTGGAATAGCCTTCTTAGCTTTTCTCTTATTATATGTGTTTTCTAGAGAATTCTGGGGATATTGTGATCATCGCTAATTGATCCTTTGAAAGTTGGAACAGGATGTCTTATCTCTTGTCTTATTATTTTTAATCATTGAACTGTTTGTTTTCGTAAGTATCACGATATGTTTTCATAAGGATTTTGTGCTAATCTTGTCCGGTAAACTAAAGTATCACATTAATCCTTACGTATTTTTCATTCCGTTTAAATCCTAACACAACCTAATTTAATATATTTCCCACACCCTCCTCAATTTAACAGGTTATTGACAATAGGTAACATTTTCAAATGAGTTTTTGAGAAAAATTTCGAGTACATAGTCATATCGACTAAGTAAAACAATAAAATTATTAATAGACCAGAATTAACTCAAATTCCTAAGTAAAAGCAATGGATATTTTTGGTCTAAGAATGCTCTGAAAATCGAAGTTTGTAAAATTTGCTCACAATGTATGTGTTAAAATTTGTCACTTAATACTACAGTCTAATGATATTCCTCTTCACTTGTAAGTGAGAGGTCTTAGGTTTGATTCTCAATATAGGCAAATTTGAATCATATTATTGTTAGCCCAAGGTAAAGCTTAGCCCACTCCTCCTAATGTAAATAAAATCGTTTGTTTGTATATTAAAATAAAAAAAATAAAAAAAGGTCTTTATTTTTCTTTGTATTAAGGAAAAGGCCAACTGATGGGTTTTCCACGATAGTCCAGCCTTCTAGGGTCCATGAAGACTCACAGAGGCTCAGAGGCATTTCAATCTCTTTTTTGCCACCGCGTATGATTTACTAGCGCTAGAAATTGAACTCATAACTTTCCATGTGGAATACAAGCTTAGAATTCGTTACCAAATGTTAATCGAGTAATTAGTACTCTTGCGGAGGAGTAATGAGAATTTGGCAACCGAAAAATTAATAAAAGTTTGTGGTCTCTGTGTATAAAGCACAAAATATCGTGTGCAGTTATATTTTGGACAAACACCAGTGACTTTTCCTTTGCTAGGGTTGCCTTATTTATTTTATTTTCCTTAATTGTTTTTTTTTTTTTTTTTTGTAAACTATTTTCCTTAATTGTTTGGTAATCAAGAAAAGTTCTCGTAGCGGTTGCAGGGGTGAGTTCAAACCTGTTCCTTGTGTAAAATTGAGGGTTAGCAATATAATTTGATGAAAATGACCACATTTTTAATAGATTAAAATCAAAGATGAAATAAGTCAAATTCAAAAAACGGGAACCAAAAAATATGTATAAAAAAGTGATTAAATGAAATTATTTCTTAATACAACGATATGCTTACATTAAAGGGTGCAAGGAAGTGACTCAACACGTTACAAGTCATTATTAAACAAAATTTCTTACAGTTAACCGCTAAGTCAAATGTTATAATTTCGCAACGTACAAATACCAAATTATTACGGTTAAGAATACCTGTGTTAGCCGTCTTAAAAGGGAAAAGTTCAGGTACTAAAATGGAATTAAATAGCCTCAAAATATTTAATAGCAAATCGGGGTTGTAAATTCAAAATATATAAAATTTTGGGGCATCTTTTCATTTGGTCCAAATTAAGGCAACTTTGTGATTGTGAGTATGCAAAGATGCTGATACAAAATCTTTGATTTTCCAGCGAAAGTTGAGGCGGAGGACGAGCAAAAAAACAACGAAGAGAACAAGAAGGAAACGGCTAAATGCGGAGCTTCTTTGGTAAAGGCCGTACCTCGTCACTTCCCAAACAAAATGCTTCGTATGGAAGCTCAGCTTCAGAGAAAGATTTCAAGCTGATGAGCGGATCAATGGGCAGTCTCAAAATACCAGAAGCTGTTCCTCCTCCCGACCAAGACTGTCAGAGACTTAAAAAAGCCTTTGATGGTTTTCTTCTCACTCACTCACTTGCTCATTCACATGATTCAATTACAGTTTATGATGGTTCTGCGTCTTTAAATGCTTTAATCAATTGCGTGTAGCCAAGTTAGCTACAACAGTGTGCTTCTGTCTTGTCATAGTTTAGATAGAGTGGATTAGAATTTGGCTATGTTAAAAAAATTGTTTTATTCAATTTTCTTGGTTTATGAGATTTCTGAATTTTGGATGGGATGAGTTTGATTTCTTCATGTGGTTAATTGGCAGAAACATGTGTGGCTTTTTGCATGTCTACCATCTTCTCTTATTCTCTTGCTGAAAAGCTGAGTAGGATAAATTTTCTGTTATTTTTCATCATGTTTGTAGAAAAAAGTAATCAAATTCTATCATTTTCTATTATTTTTCATTATGTTTTGGAAAATAAATTTTGTTTGTTGAGACTTGGAGTATTTGAAGCCTGAAGACTTGACGCAAAACCGAGTGTAGTGGCATCCTAGGATTCATACAGTCGACCTCATTTAGTGGAATAAGGCTTTGTTGTTCTTATTGTTTTTGCTGCTGTAATCATAAATGAATTTGCTGCTGCTATTGATTCATGAATACTTGTTTTTTCTATATATATTTTCTATAGTGATTTTAAGTGTTGGTGTAAATGTATATAGGATTGGGAACAGATGAGGACGCTGTGGTATGGATATTAGGACACAGGAATGCTAGCCAAAGGAGGAAAATCAAAGACACGTACCAACAGCTTTACAATAAATCCCTCATTGATGATCTCCACGCTGAACTTTCCGGAGATTTCAGAGTAATTTTCTCCAATATTTTTTCGGTTTTAAAACTCGTATCTGAATTCATCCAATTGCAATTTTAAACCTTCATAAGAATGTCATGTTCTTATTGTTTATGTTGATGTTATTCCCTCGGTTTATTCGTAACCATTCAAGTGATGATGTGTAACAGAATGCAGTACTTTTGTGGACATATGATCCTCCCGAAAGGGACGCTAAGTTGGCGAGAGATGCACTGAGGACGAAGAAGAAAGGCGTAAAACACCTAAAAGTGTTGGTTGAGATAGCTTGTGCATCATCTCCTAACCACTTGATGGCCGTGAGACAGGTCTACAGTTCACTGTTTGATTGTTCGCTTGAGGAGGACATTGCCTCAACCGTTTCCCTACCCATCAGAAAGGTAAAAACATATTTTCCTACGTCAGGAATATCAGGTTCAAATACTTGGTAAATTTTCGTTGTTATAATGCTCAGTGATTACTAACATCTTCGTCTGTAAATATTCTAAAAAAGGGTGAAGATTTTAAAGCAATTAAGCAGTACTTGTCTGAAATGATACAACAACAACAACTGAGCCTTATCCCACTAAGTAGGGTTGATTGTATGAATCCTAGAACGCCACTACACTCCGTTTTGTATCAAACCTTCCGTTAGCTCCACTTGTCCGAAATGATATTACAAAAAATTTGCTAAGAAAGGAAAATGTCTTTTGTTTTCGTTCACTGAAAACAGAAAATTGTGGTTTCGGACTGGGTCTAGTGTTGCATTCTATTGACTCATACTGTTGGTTGGCACAGCTTCTCGTGGGTTTAGTGAGCTCGTACAGGTACGACAGGCAGCTGGTGGATACAGGCATTGCCAATTCAGAGGCATCTAGGTTACACGAAGCCATCAAAACAAAGCAATACGATCATGATCATGTTGTTTGGATACTCAGCACAAGGAACATCTTTCAACTAAGAGCAACATTTGAGTGTTACAAACAAAAGTATGGACATTCCATCGACCAGGTATATATCACGTCTCCTTCTCTACTCTTCAGTAATCTGAAGACTCGCGATCTTCTAATCCCTTGTTTTTCCTTCGGAACTTTGCTAATTTCGTTGATAGGACATTAAGAGCTGCGGCAATGGTGATTTCGAATCCGTGTTGATTGCGGTATATTGGTGCATAGCAGCACCTGCGAAATATTTTGCAGAGGTTAGTTCATTACCTCCGCACCAAGTACTTATGTTGAGTATGGTGTTTGGTTCCTTAAATTCCATTACTGATGAACGTGTTCGATCGGATTATAGAAAGTGTTGATATCAATTTTAACCTCCGTTGTACCGGAAAAGTTCTTAAACGACCCTTTGTTGTTGCTTGAACCACAACCAGGTCATCAAAGATTCCGTTGTCGGACTTGGGACGGATGAAGATTCTCTGAATAGAGCCATTGTCACCCGAGCTGAGATCGACATGATCAAAATCCGAGAGGAGTATTCAAAAATGTCGAAAACCAGCCTTGTCGATGACGTTATAGGCGACACATCAGGAGACTACAAAAACTTCTTGTTGACCTTGATTGGAGCAAGAGTCTAAATTCATTCTACCAAGATGCTTAAGACCTCGATTGAATTTATAATAAAAGTGTTATGATTGTGTTAAGAGTGCCAAAACTTGTCGCCTATTTTCGACTCTATCGACCGTTTGTAAGTCGCCTATTTTCGACTCTATCGACTGTTTGTAAATAATTCGAAGATTGTTTCGCTTTCATTGTCAAAGGCAACTGCTTTGCATAAGTAACTGAGGCACGTTTGGAAGCACTTCAAGTGTTTTTTTCAGAATTCACTTGCAATTTTACTAACGATTGTACAAAAATCCAATATAAGAATTGAATGAAACAAAGTTATATTACCTTCGTTTAGATGCCATCTAGAACACTACCTATTGCTTCAAAAATGATGGAGGCTAAACTTTCGTCAGCGGTACTAATGACAGTGATTGTCTCTCTGACTTCTACAAGAGCTTGGTTTGGATGGTGGACGTGTACTAGAGAAGCACTTCTTGATTCAGAACCACTTGGTGCTTCCCCAAGCGTTGCCTTGATGCCCCTGGTTGATAACACCAGCAGAAGCTTTTCCAAACTGGGTGAACCCCAATGTACCAGCGGTCTACTCTCCGAGGACTCTAGATTTCCAGATAACAACCGTTGTCTGCCATGATCTACGAAGAACTCCCCGTTTAACCTTGTCATTTTCATATTGCCCTGCTTCAAATTCCTCCATTTGAATTGGGTAGCCAAGTCTGTTGCCATTTCTAGTTCTGAATTGTCCTTCAAGCTTGGTATACGCAATGTTTCATTAACGCGGTAGTGCAAGGTCGAGAAGGAATTTGTTATTGAAGAGCTATTCGGCTTCAAATCTTCAGGTAACTACTTGAGCAGAAAATAAACAGAGGACTTATTAAAGAGATGAAATCTCATACATCAAGAAAATGAAAATCTACAATGCATAAAGACATGCAAGTACCAGAACAACTTTTGGTTCCAATATCTTCAGCAACGCTTCAACTTTCTGCAACCTACAAAACGCATATATCCCGATATAAGTTTGTGTACCTTGTTTAACAAGTTGCTCTAAGGGGGTTTTTTTTTTTTTCATTAAGAAATAAGATGTCAAGTTGCAATATGAAATTATGTATCAATCAAGATTCGTGTCAGTTTCAAAAGGAAGAGAAACCCTACCTTATCCCAGAGAGGAAAGAGCATTGAAGAACCTTCATTTCCATTGGCTTGAACGGTAAGAGAGACAGCTCAACATCCGGTCCACTCTGCAAATCGAGCAGTAACAATTTAAGCATATAGTTGCATACGGTGAAAATTCTTAACATTTATTTCCATTTTTATGAGAAATTGCTTAAAACAGTTTATGCACATTTGATATGACACTTCAATTGTCAGTGAAAATATATAGCAGCACCTCAAGAATGAGCAAGGAGTTCTGATCCCCACACCAGCGCCGGAGCAAATGAACAGCAGGACCAAGCCGCAGATTCCAGTGAGGAGAGAAAACTATGCATGGTTCCTGCCAATTCATCCTATCACAAATGTCACTTTTTTAATTTCAAAAGGAGAGATCATAGAAAATATACTGATACCTTCCATTCCCTTTACCCTTTTAATCACGTCAAATTTCATAGTAGGTGAGAGTAATAACCTTTGGACCATCTACAGCGGGTAGTTTCCCCATGTTTGACTTACGATGCAAAAAAGAAAAGAATAATAATATACTATACAATATTCCATATTAGTATTGAATGTGATAGAGAAGGAAGGAAAACAACTCCAGTTTCATTTCAAAGTTTCTCCACCTATTTGAAGTGAAAGCTGGCTCAAAGAAATAAAAATTGATAAAATTAGCGAAGGAATTAATCTAACGTGATTTCATTTAAGAAGTCAAAAGCCCTGGGGGACCAAGTAAAATCATTGAAGCTAAGGTAAATAAGTTCAGAATATTGGCTTCCCCATCAATGACCATGGAGAAATATTCTAAAAAAAAAGAGAGACAAATGTGAAACTCACAATAATTTAGGTGAATGAACTGTCGGAAACACATGAAGCTTCTTCTCATTTATGAGCATGACATGTGCAAACAATGGCTCACCACAAAACAGCTGCAAGATCAGTTCAAAGAGTGACTGCAATGTCTTAAGCTGGCAATTCAAAAAAACTAAATGAAAGCTCCAAGCATATTGCAAAGGTTAAAAAGCGCAACATTTACCTTTTCTTGCCGTTCCTTGCAAAGCCATTCAGGTACGATGTTGGTGAAAGCCAATAGTTCTTCAGCTACAGAAGAAATAATATACATAGGAACCTGAAACAGACGAACATTTCCATATATGAAACTTCTAATACTATCAATGCAGCATTTTGTCACATCTCAGTATGAAGTATTATGTCTCAGTATGATTGAAAGTATTCGTCATATCTCTATTTCATTTTTAAAGAACCCTGTTAATTATACATCTTTGACACAAAGCAATTAGTTAACTTTGATACTGCTGATAGTACGTAAAGCAGTAATGCAACTCAGTAAAGTGTAAAGTCATCCCTACTTTGCAATGGTTCCAGTTTATGATCACAGATATACAAAATACCCACCAGTATCAAACTCTTGAATCAAGAACTTGGGCAAGCAAAGATAATCAAGCAATAAATTGCATGCAAAAACAATCAAGTCACATATGTTGAAATCTAGTTTCCAAGTTTGTTTCTATTCACATAAACCACACTAGCACAGAGCATGCAAATTATCCATGTGATAGATGCATAGAATGACAGCAATACATATACAGGAAGTAAAACAAAAGCCATATCAATGACACCCAATTTGCATAGGAATAAGTTTTAGACATGGAGTGTAGTTCCGAAACTAATGTTTTTTTGAAAACTGAAGAGCTAACACACCTAATCTCAGTTTTTAATGTGATTTAACATAACTAATATGTGGATTTGGCAAGGAAGCTTGTAAAAGACAAAAACGTTACCTTCAAATTCAGAACATCTAGTGAAGATGATATCTGTTCCAACAGCTGCAGAATAATCCCAAGTCGACTAATAGGAATAAGGACTGAGCCTCCAGCTTTTACAGAGTCAATTACACAGGAGCATATAAAAGTTAGCTTGTCCCTTTCCTCCAAACTGTCATCAATATTAAGTAAAGACTTGGCTAACTCTTGACAATCACTTGCATTATCGAAGTCACTCTCAACATGTTCCGCAGCATCCAAGAATGAGAAATCTGAATATATCATCATATCATTCCCTTGAAGATCATGGTAATCAAAATTCATTGCATGAGCAGAATCAAAGATGGAACTTGAAATAAATCCAACACTCCCCTTGGGACTCTTTATCGTCCAATTACAAGAGCCTATTTCTAATCCCGAACTGAATGCCTTTAATATCAATGTGCTGTTGTAGCAAGTTTCCTCTGCATATTTAACTCTTAGAAACTTCTGCATGCAGTCCTTCACATCAGCTGCACTGAGAAGAACTCTTCATTACATTCTTACACACAGAAACTTGCTACACAGAAATTCCAGATAATTTGAGGGGTAACAGACAACTAAGTATATCAATATGAGGGGCAATGGTCTTGTCAGACTGTTAAATTAAAATTGTCAACTCGAACACATGATTCCAAAGAACAATACACCACCTGATAAATGGTTCAGACTAAAGTCTAGTAACATAAAATGTCAAATTGTCAGACAAGATAATATTTCCACAATCTACATCCTAAAAATATTTCATAAATTTAGTTGGGAAATCGTCAAAGAAATTAGCTTCTTCTCCATCACCTTATCGTTTACAATTCCAGAACACAAAATTACAGCGAGGTTATACAGACTGACTTAAAACATGTATATGTACAACACGGGTAGGCAGTTGGCATATTCAACCAAGAAAATTTAATTTTGAAACAATCAACATTAACTATTTGGATACAGTATTAAGTACCTGTACAAGGGCATCCAACCACCCAGCTCACCCCCATCTTTGCCTAATACCAGCCGTCTCAACGAAGACGGAAGAAGCTTAAGCACTTCCCACTTCATCCACCGAGGAAAAGATGACTCCTCAGGTCCAAACAACTGCCTGATTTCCATATGCATCGAAACAAGATCCTCCATCATAAGTTGCCCAAGTCTTGCTGTTGCTTCAGTCACATATATCTGACACGTTTTAAGAATCAACAAAGCTAAGAAATCAGATCCAACTCCATGAAAATACTTACAAATTGAAGTTATAAACAAATTCCTTAAACACCAAAATGACAGTAGGACATTATATTATCTTATCTTAAATTACATTATACCTTAGCAGAAAATCCCTTCATCCGAGTAATAAATGGTAATCCTAACATACCCATCGGACTCGATATCAATACCGCATCAATAAAAGAGGCATTCCATAGGTGTAAGTTTTTGACAGTTTTGTACCAGGGGACTGCGCAAATCAAATCATCAGCATCCAGGGACTTTTCGACTTTTTGTCTCTTCCGAAACAAGGGCTCCTCCAAATCTAACAAATCACTATAGTTTAGGGAATTGGGACTCTCTTTATCCAAGTGACTAGCTTCTGAACTAGAAGGAATAGGGGAGAAGATTGTAAGAGCAGAAAGGTCCAATGGGCAATCCACTAAAATGGTAAAACCACATATATTGAGTATGTGGCAGGGTGGGAGATGGTAACCACCACCTTTGCTCAAACATGTCTGCACAAAGAAATATAAATACTAATAACCATAAATAATAATCCCAAGATTCAAGCTTTAACATTTATATATGAAGAGTGCATATGTATGTAAGTATTGAGAAAAAACTAACAAGCTTCATAGGCACCAAACAAGCAGTGGAGAGAGAGGATGTTGAGACAGAGCAAGTACCTGTAAAAAATTCAAACAAAACATTCTTAAACTACAAAACTCAACAAAGCAGGGAGGGCAAAATATCAAATTCTTCAACCAATGAACTAAACATACTCGATTACAAAAATAAAATGAAAGAGAAACCATTCAAATTAAAGCACGAAATTGGAAGCCTGGAACGAAGCGGAGGGGAAGGATTCGCATTGTTAAGGCAATGAAGGGGAAGGATTCGCAATTCGGTTGCAATGTGAAGCAGTGGCGAAGCCGGGAATTATCGAGGGGAGGGGCGGAATTTAAAAGGATAAAAGATCCCAAAAAAATTTAGACAAACCAAATCTTTTAAGACAATGAACAATATTAATTTTGTTCAATACAAATTTAGACAACCAAATCCTTTTTATATACTCTGATCCACCATTACAAACCAATAGACATTATCGATGAACTTATAATTTGGAAACCCATTTGATAGAGAATGCAGTAGCAACAGAAAATAGCTAGGACATCAGCTTCCTCTTAAATAAATAATCTCTCTTACCAAAAAAAAATGGACTATCAAAATATCAACAAGTTGTAGCTGTTCCAATAACAAAAGGCTCCATTAATAACCAAGTAGAGAAGTAAAACACGACACCCAAGATGATAGATATGGGCAAAGCTGGCAAAGCTCGATGGTACACTGACCAAAAAATAAGAGTGCACTCTGAGCCCCAAAATAATGGCAAGATAACAGGCATACACAGTCATAAGGTCATACATTGCAGCTCTGCGCACAAGAAAACTGTAGAAAAAGATATCCCCTAGACCAAGTTTAATACCTTTGTACTGAACATTTTGCTACCTCCCCTTCATCTCTATTACCCTCACTTACCTCGTTTGCTACCTCAACATCAACAACGGTATAATCAGAATTACCACCATTTCATTCTCATTTTGATTCACATTGCCCCTGGGGACTGATTCGTCAGATAATTCATTGAGGCATTAAATCAAACACATGGAGTGTGTATAAAGACTAGCAAAAAGCAGTACGAGAGACAGATGGAGGAAGACTATCAAACACGTGGACATAGGTGGAGGAAGACAATAAAACTGCCGGCGGCCCACTCCTATTTCCGTTGTTCAACGGCGAAGCATCAGACGCCTAGGGTTTCAATATTAACCAATCAATCAAGCAATTGGGAATCCCCAAATGAACAAAAAAAATCAAATCTTTCAACCCGAAATCGTACATGAAACACAATTCAAATACCCAAAAAACCCATTTGCGGAAAAAAGAATTGAATTGGAAAAGAACGAACCTTTGAGGAAGGATTTGGATATGCTGCTGGGAAGACTGAAGAGGAAGGATTTGAATATGCTGCTGTGAACTGTGAACACAGAATAGTGAAGAGGAAGACTGAACTTTTGCATTTAAGCACGAGGTGTCCCTTTTTTTGTCAAAAAAAAAAAGTAAAAATATCATATTTTCAGTTTAGGTACTAATAGAATAGTCAACCAAAATAATTCAATAAGTACCACGTTAACTCAAAATAATTATATAATTACCACTCAATTCTACTACGTTTTCTGACCGGCAAAAATTTGCAGCGATCGGCTGATCGGCGATCAATTTTCCGGTATCAAGGTTATTGTCCAACAGTTGCTTTTACAAAACATAATAGGTGATGAATTTTCTTCTAAGGCCCTAACTTTACTGTGTACACATGTAAAACAACAATAAACTCACACAAAAAATATAATTAAAGACGATAAAGTTGCACCTATTACTATTTTTTATGTAACAATGACATGACATTTTTTCATCGTATAAATTTCAAAATCAGAGAGATCATGTTTTTTTCTTTCTTGTTTTTATTCTGTGATTGTGCTGAACATGCTCGGGGTTTTTTCTTAGTCTCTTCTCGACTGCACATTAGGACTCACGGGTGGGTTTGCTTTGTTCTTTAACAAGAAGCTTGGTTTGATTCATCAAGAAGACAAGTTTGGCTTAATACTTGCTGCAAAAGGCATTATTTTCTCTTTCTCCTTTGACAACATGAATTGCAAGCTACAACTTTTAGTGCGCAGGTGATACTTGATGAAATAATTATGTTTGATCAATCAGTCTGGACTCTCCACTATAAACTTCAAGCCAATATACAATTGTTTCAAATACAACTGCATCAAATAAGGACTGAAACTGAATCAAAATGCATACAGGAGGACCCATAAATTAACAACTCCATCAAAGTGCACGAACAAGAGGACGGTTTAACTGTGCGCACTTCTTGCTGCATCCTGCAAAAACTTGATTTTTGTTTTTTTGAGTGTGGCTGCAGCTTCTTGCATGTTTATTCTCTCGTCTGGTAGCTCTGCACAGCAAGCAAGAGCTAATCGCATAATGGACGATGAGCAATCTATCTTAGTCGCAAAATCAGGATCTTCCCCTTGTGTTACAAATAAATTGGCATCCACAACTTCAGCTATTGCTTCTGATGATAGTGAATTTGCAACCCATTGCTTTAGATTCATTTCATCAACAAACATTTCATTCGTAGCCTTCATTTTTGTGAATGTTTCCATGACTACAATACCAAAACTGTACACATCCCCTTGCGTCGAAACAATTCCATCCATCCCGTACTCTGCAATATTAATATACCAAAGAAAGTTAGAAGTTCAGTTCTTCATGATTATAAAATTGAAAGTTATTAAACTAGCAAGTAGATCACCTGGAGCCATATACCCAACTGTGGCTAGGGTCATGGTTTGGGTCATGGAATCCCCGAAACCCAAGAGTTTTGCAATGCCAAAATCCGCAACATGTGCAGCCATATCATCATCTAGCAGGATATTGCTTGGCTTCAAATCACAATGGACAATTGGCACTGAATAACCATGGTGTAGGTATTCCACTACCAACGCAACATCTACCATTATATTCAACCTATTTAGGATATTGAAAGAAGAGTTATGAGAATACAACCACTTCTCAAGGCTACCATTAGGCATATAGTTCAGTACCAAGGCTTTGAAATCCAATTGGCTGCAACAGCTAATGATTTTGATAAGATTTCGGTTCCGAATATTGCTTAGCGTTTCACATTCCCTCTCAAAACTCTTGAAAGCCCCTTCTAGCTGCAAATCGAAAATCTTTACTGCAATATCTATCCCATCTGAGAGTGTCCCTTTATATACTGAGCCAAAACCCCCACTTCCAAGTAAGTTACTATCATTAAATCCATTTGTCGCCCTTAGAAGTTCCAGGTGCGAAACTCTTCTCCAAAGAGATTGAGGTAACACGGTAGCCTCTGTTGCATCTTCAATTTCCTTTTTCCTGTGCAGTATAAATATCGACACAAAGGCTACTAGGAATATTGTTACTATGATTATTGCTGGAATAATATATTTCAAGTTGGATGAACTAGCCTTCCTTGAATTTGGTTGAAGTGTATTGTTTTTGCATGGTGGGACGTGGAGTCGAGCTGCACCACACAACGCCTTATTCGAGACAAATGATAGAGCAGAGAAGTTTTTGAAAGGTCCGCCTTCTGGAATTTCCCCTCCCAGTTGGTTGAAAGAAAAATTCAGGTACTTCAGATTCAAGAGTGTTTCAAGCGACCTTGGAATTGCTTCAGACAAACTGTTGTTGGATAAATCCAACAGTATCAGGCCTTTCAATTTGCCGAACGAACTGGGAATAGGGCCTTCACAATTATTATCTGCCAAGGAGAGATTAGTTAAATCCAGAAGATCCCCAACGCTGCTTGGTATGACACCAAATAAATTGTTGCTTGATAGATCCACGGATGACGCAATTTTCAACTTGCCGATATCTTGTGACAGAGATCCATTTAGAAGATTTGATGACAAGTTCAAGAACCAGACTTGTTCAAGTTCCCACAATGTAGATGGCAGTGTAGAAGTTAACAAATTGGACGCTAACGACAGAATTCTAAGATTTGCAGATAGATTACCTAAGCAAGAAGGTATAAAACCAGAAGGTTGATTCTGACTCAAATCTAATACAGCTAGTTTGTTTAGTTGACAAAGTTCATCGGGAATATGTCCTTGCAACTTGTTATAAAGCAAAAACAAACCTTGGAGACTCCCTAGTCTTTCTATAGAAGTTGGAATTAACCCGCTCAATTGATTGCCTGCCAGGGTTATGGATATCAAGCTGCTCAAGTTGCCAAAATCATTGGGAATGCTACCCTTCAATTTGCATTCGCTTAAAGAAATTTTTTGAAGCGATGCAGAGTAATTCTGAAAAGAAATAGGAAGAGGAGCGTTTAACGGATTACGTCCCAGGATCAATACCTGAAGATTTCTAAGATTACCTAAACAAGAAAAGATGTTTACTTCTGGAGTTGAAGTGTCAACCTTCAAATTATTTTGGTATAAGCCAAGATACTCAAGCTTTGCTAAGGCACATAGTTTGTTAGGAATAAACCCGGAAAATGAGTTGTCGGTAATGTCTACAACATTGAGCTTAGAAGCATTGGAGATAAAATTGGGAATGACTCCGCTGAGTTTATTGATTCCTAAATATATCTTTTGTAGGTTCGGAATTCCAAGGCCTATGTCTGCTGGGAGGCTACCTGAGAGTTGATTGCCAACAAGTGAAAGTACTGTCATCTTTGACATATTGAAGATTGTAGATGGAACGGGGCCGTTGAGATTGTTAAGATCGAGTAACAAATACTGTAGACTTTGAAGATCGCCAATTTCATATGGTATAGTACCTGCCACACACTTAGTATTAGCACACAAGATCAATTATTTAGCCTTAGCATTCCTAAAATAGCATTAACTCCATAGTTTCACTGGATCATTAAAAAGAAAATAAAAATACGACAAGGAATTGGGCATATGTAGAGAAGATGGAAGGATACGCTCTGTTTAGGAATTATGAACTCTATTGATCCGTAACCTACATCCCCCTCTTTGCTTCTCCAACATATTTTATAATCTTAAAAGAAGAGTAACATAGTTGCTCAATCACTTGATATATTCAATTAAAATAAAACTAATGAAAAGGGCTTCAAATCTTTACATTTTAATCAAAAACCACCCACTAACTTTATTTTAATAATAAGGACAAAAGACTAAAAAAAAAAAAAACATAACAAACTCACTAGTACTGGGCGTATACCCCCCCCCCACCCCCCAGTCCACTTTTTTTCTCCTACCTTTTGTCCCATCATTTAGCTACATTAATAGTTGTTTTTTTTGCAAAGAAATAAAAAAAAAAAACTTCGAATTGAATTACATTCTCCTGTTTTATTTTTGTGGTGTTGTTGTCTAATAGTAGTCATGATGATGAGAAACTTTTCAATGTGCCCAGAATATAGCACTCCATACAAGTTGTGAGAATCTTGTGTTAAAAATTTAATAACATAAAAAATAAAATTTTCTACCACACTTATATAATAACATGTGGTATATCATTTGTGTTACGAGCACAAGGAAAAAATTCTCGAAGATGACACCTAAGCTCAAGAAATTGGATGGAAAGCTACATTTATTATTGTAGGTATATGAAAAAAGTGAGGAAATTTTAATTTGGTAATTGAAAACAGCTTTTTAAATATAATTACTGAGAATTAAACACTATTTATAAAACTTGACCAATAAGGGTCTAAGTTTCAAACATTATGAAATTGAACCAAGAATTAAACACTATTTATAAAACTTCACCAATAAGTAGACATTATTAATGAAATTAGACCAATAAATAGACACTATTTATGAAACGAAAACAAGAATTAGGCATAATTTGAACACTGGACTATACACTATTTATGAAACTGAATTAAGAACTAGACAATATTTATGAATTATGACCAAGAAATAGGCATTATTTATGAAAGTTGACCAATAACTAGACACTATTTATGAAACCGAACCAAGAAAGAGACAATATTAATGAAATTGTATCAATTACTATACATTATTTATGAAATTGGACCCAATAACTAGGCATTATTTATGAAACATGATCAAGAACTAGAAATCATTTTATGAAAGTGGACAAAAAACTAGACACTATTTATAAAATTGAACCAATAAATAGTATAGTACCGTTCAGTTTCATAAATAGTGCAGTTTCATAAATAGTGTTCAGTTTTATAAACAGTGTTCAGTTTCATAAACAGTGTACATGTACTGTGCGCGCGTCAGATTTTTTGTTTTTTTTGGTTTTTTTTTAAATTGTGTCCTTTTCGTTAAAAATTAAGTTTTTTTGTCCTTTTTATTAAAATTTAAGGGGTTTTCATTAAAATTTAATTCTTTTTCATTAAATAAAGTTTATAGCATGGCTTTTTGTTAAAATAAACTTAGTTCAAGCCCTTTTCATTAAAGTTCCCTTAAATTAATAACACATATCATACGTCACTGGGCAATACAAAGACCTCCGTTCCTGACTATGACACCTTATATTATTACTTGTGAAATATTACTATATATGGGTGCTCTAATCCATTGTCCTAGTTATATATATATATGATAGAAAATGATATATGATAAAGATTTAAGTGTTTGTATTGGAGAGAAAAACATATTGGATTGAGTTTTGACAATTTAAATATGTGCATTAAACATTGTTAGATTCAAAACTCAAATCTCATATTGAAATCTAAATTTGAATCTCACTTTAACCAGAAACTCAAATATAACTTTTAAGTCTTAGGTGCATTAGAGATGCTCGCATTCATAGTAATAGAATCGTAGGACCAAAGAATTATTATTATTATTATTATGACGCCTTGTATTTTATTATTATTATTATTATCATTTTGACAAATACTTTTACACTTTTTTTATTTTTACTATTATCATCATCATCATCTTCTTCTTCTTCTTGACAAATATTTTTTCACTTTGTTTAAACCCTTTGATAACGTAACATCCAAGAGTCCTTATTATTATTATTATTATTATTATTATTATTATTATTATTATCATCATCATCATCATCATCATCATCATCATCATCATCATCATCATCTTGACAAATATTTTTTCACTTTGTTTAATATTATTATTATTATTATTATTATCATCATCATCATCATCATCATCATCATCATCTTGACAAATATTTTTTCACTTTGTTTAAACCTTTTGATTACATAACATCCAAGAGTCCTTATTGATTCATTAAATGATATAGATGCCTATATAGATTTTAACTAATACTAAAGATAAAAATAAAACTAAAATAGCTTAATCTAGAAAGAAATTAAAAATAAAGTTAAAAGGCCAGAAGAACCCTATAATGTCACAGCCCGTCCCGGAATTTTTAATTCCGAGGACGTGAAGTTACGAAAATGTCCCTAAACGAGACTAAAGTGCGTAATTTGGACACTTGTTTTTACTTAAGGTTCTTAAACTTTGGTGAATTAGAATATTAATTGGTTTTAGAAACCTAAACCAAGACTTATACTTAGGTCTCTATGTTAAAAGTTTGAAATTGGGATTGGGTTGGACACGTGGGATCCCCACATCCCTCAAAACCTTCCCCAATTCCCGTACCTTGTCCCTCTCTCTCTCCTCCCTCACGATTTCTCTCAGTTCTGTCTCTCTCTCCTTCGAACTCACACGGGCAAGCTCCAAAACCATCTAAAACTTCTACCATCGTTCAATTTGAAACCACCATCGTGCTCCTGAAGACCACACGAACACAATGGTACCCATTTCAGGTAAGTTCTACTTCGGAAAACGTAGTTTTAAAAGTTCCCGTGAAGAGCATTGTTCATGATCTTTGAATATGTTGTGTTTTAGGGAAATCTAAGCTCACAGGGAGCTCTAGGAGGTTCCCACGAAGCTCGGAGTACTTCGTTGGGTAAGTTTTGACGTTGGGATCACGAGTTCCATGAAGGCCGGTTTTTGAGAATTTACCCTTTCGAATTTCAGGCGTTTTTACAAGTTTTTGAAGGTAAGGACTTCTTCCTCTCTTAATTTAGAGCATGTAGGAAGAAATTTGAGTGAAAATGGTGAAGAAATGGCTGAGAAAACTCAAGTTGCAGGTTTACCCAATTTCCGGCGCCGACGACGGTCGCCGGAGCTGAAGGTTGAAGGTGACGGAATATTCCGTCAAGTTTGACGGAATATTCTGACGCCGTTAGTCAGTTTTAACGGTTACCGTTAGAAGTTAACAGAATATTCCGAGGAATATTCCGAACGCCGTTAAGATTTCCGTTAGGGTTACTGCGCGTGGGCCGCGCGTAGACCCGTGTCCTCGCCGGCTCGTGGGGGCGCGTGCATGGTCCAAAATTATTTCTAAAAATATGTACGGGTTCGTGACGTCGTGTAGGTCACGGTGGTATATTCATATACCCAAACTGAGCAATATTTGAGGAGTTATTAGCTAAGAGTTGGGTTATGCGTTAAATAACGTTAATTCAGTTATTTCTCGTATAGGCGAGGTTTGTACGGACGTTGGGCATGGCTAAGGGAGGCTCAGGGACCTACGACACGTCGATGTATACTGTGAGTGGGCAGTTTTGTTTTTCCGTATACATATACACTTACCGTTTTCCCAGAATTTGAAAATGCATGAAATTATGCTTTAAATGAAAATGTATAAAAGTATATGAGATATATTAGTTGAAATGCTATGCATGAAAGTATATGAAAAGTATATAGAAATGTGAATCGAATTGCCATGCATGAAATGATATGAATTGATATATGATGCATATGTATGAATTGGTGCGGTGGACGCACAGGTGAGTATCAGGTGAGTATTTAATTACTGTTATGATGATGTTGATATATATTGAGCTCAAATCCTGCACCATGGTTTAGTGCTTATAGTATTCACCGCATCGCACGCTCGCCTTGGATCCAAGTAGATGCTAGTCGTACATATCACGCGGAGTGGGTGCGACGGGCCAGTCGTAGAGTGTTAGTGAGATTTCGACTGGTGGGTGACCTTAGATTATGTGCACAGATGATGATGAGAGAAGCACTAGAGCGTAATATTAACCATTGAGTCGTACAAACTACATTAGGTGGTTCCGACTTATGTGCAGAAGGCCGGACAGGTCACAGAGGTGACTATGGCAGAGTGAGAGTGATAGATTTTGAGCTCTAGGTTCAACCGTACAGGGCCATTAGAGGGCCTCCAGTTGATTACTTCTTGCACCTGATATAATTATTGTTGATGCATTCATACTTACTGTTGAATTCCGACATGGCATGGCATATTTGTATTGAAAAATGTTGAGTTAATGAATTGAAGTATTGAGAATATATATGTATATTTATATTTTACATTTCTGGGAAAGTATACAAGTTTTACGGAGAGGGGTTACAATGTTTTAAAGAAAAGTTGGATTTGAAAGGATTTGTTTTACTGACCCACTCGATTTTGGTTTTGCGCCCCTCCAGGTTAAAGAATAGCTGAGGAGTGGTGGCTACGAGGAATTCAGCGGGGTTCTGACAGAATGGATCAAATTAGGACTCACCTTCGGGTGTATCAACTTATAAATTGTATCTTAAAGCTTCCGTACAATGCAAATGGTTACGTCACTCTCACGTGACGGCCAGCATGCCCTCCTTCGGGACGGGGTGTGTCAGTTGGTATCAGAGCATGGTTGCAATCTTGGACATCTTGAAAAGTTTCTAGTGAATTCTGTCAGAACTACACCGCCTCGTAGCAAACCACGTAGTTAGAGGAACTTAGTCTCCCTGATTTAGCGGTTTAGGGGGAAACTATTATTATGGTGATTCAGTATACTATCAAAATGGACATTTTAAGACGGGTTATGAGTTGAATTTGAATCACCTTATGAAATGATGAACCTGAGGGAACGAAGTGACGGTTTAACCGTTTGGAAAAGAAGTTTCGGATTATGCAAGTCAAAGGAATCTTCCTTCTGACAGGGGGTCGAGACGACTACCTGGTTTTGGGTATGAATTTGTATTCTGGTGGAAACAGGATTGTTAATTGTTGTCACCAGAGGAATCAGCCGATTTAAAATTTTTTTTAGGACTTGTTTAAGGAAAAGTTTATCCCTCCGGCATTTATCGATGGTAGTAAACAAGAGTTTACAAATATGAGACAAGGAAGGTGATGATCGAGGGATATTATAGAAAGTTTTCAGACTTGCCTCGTTCCATCCAGATATTGTTGTTAATTTGGTGGAGGTGTTATGTTGTTTTAAGCTGGGTGGCAAAAAGGGAAGTGGTATTTTGGGTGACCACTATCCATTCTACTTCTTACCAGGAATATACGAGATGCTGTTGAGTCTTGAGGACTCTGAAAACATGAGCAACGAGAATAAAGAAGAATAAGAAATGAATGGGAATCAAAAGAAGACGATAAAGTTAATGATTCGTCATATCAAGGATATAGAAAGATTCTGAGCTTCGAAAGAAGTGAAGCTAGAGTTAATTCTTCCAGCTGAGGTTTTAATGTCGCTGGTCAGAGTAAAAGTGATGGATATACTGGTAATCCCAGATATTTGAGACAAGGTGTCTCGAGTAAAGGAAATGTACCTTGTGCAGCAGGTACAAAAATTAACACTTTGGGAAGTGTGAAATTAATGAATGTGTTTATGTGAACAGAGGGGACACCGAATTGTGAATCGTCCCTAGAATCAGTTGTACTCAACAATTTTCCATGATATCATAGTGTCGATTCAGCAGAGTTATGGACTTAGTAGTTTGGTCGGATTGACCGTGAGTACAGAGAGATTTGATGAGTTATATGTTCAGCCGTACAGACCATGAGAAGTGGATTCGACTGACACATGAGAAATTGGTGAGTTATAGGCTCGGCCGTACCGACCATGCGGAGTGGATCCGGCCGATGTATTATTGAGATAAGAGTTGAATCAGCCGTATTGGTCATTCTAGTTGACTTCGGCTGATATATTTCTTATTATGTATGTTATTACCTAGAGAGTAGTAAATAAATGTAGTTGAGACGAGTGTATGTATTTTGCATTGAGTGACAAAATAGTAATGTTATATCTTTGAGAGTGGTTGCCTACTTATCGAGACAACGATGATTTATCAGTATTGCGGGCTGCAGACCGTAATATTAATAACTCATTCGTGGATTCGTTAAGCAAGCAAACCGGTAGGTTATTTTATGTTAGTGTTGTACTTATTTAGAATGTTCAGTAATAATAAAGTATGTATTGGGTCAGTTAATTTTATTCCATTAGATTGATTGTTTATAGTTGTGACTAGATGGAATGTTACGGGAAACCAGTTACTTTCCATCGAGTTGATTAATTAGAGGTTACTTTGGTGGGCATACAAAGTGAAGTGAGCTCAGCCATTATTTATGCTGTGAAAGCAAAGAGATTGTTTTGAAAGGCTGCCCAAAAAATACTTAGTTCATGTGGTACTAAAGGATGTTGCTCGGAGAAGTGTGAAAAATGAAAAAGGGGTTAGACTTTTCTTGATGTCTTCCTTGAAAGTATACCTGGATTGCCTTCAGGCAGAGATATGAGGTTCATTATTGATTTGTTGCCAGGTATAAATTTATATTGGAGATTGGTTCATGATGAGTTAAAGGAATTGGAAATTCAGTTGAAAGAATTGGTTGATAAAAGTTTTATTCAACCTAGTACAACGCTTTGGGGGAGCCCCAGTTCGTTGGTGAGGAAGAAAATGGATTTTAAGGCTATCCATTGATTATAGATAATGGAATCGGGTAACGAATGAGAACCGTTATCCATTGTGGTGTACTGATGTTTATTTGATCAGCTCAGAGGTGCTTGTGTACTTTCAAAGATTGACTGGAGGTCTGTTTATTACCAATGGAAGATTATGAGTGACGTTGTTCCTAAGATTGTTTCTGGACTCGTTATGGTCTTTATGAACTTTGGTGATGCTATACGGATACTCATGTTGTTTTATGAGTTGATGGATGAAGTATTCCAGGAATGCCTTGATAGATTGATATCATTTTTCATTGACGATATTCTAGTATACTCTAAGCCTAGAGCAGAGCATGTTAGATATTTTAAGTTGATGTTACAAAGTTTGAGGGAACGTCGATTGTATGCTAAGTTTAGCAAATGCCAATGTTGGATGAATTAAGAAGCATTTATGAGATAAGTTATATTTGCTAAAGGTATTCAAGTGAATTTTAAAAGGTAGCGGAAATTGAGAATTGGAACAACCACGAGCTGTAATTGAGATTCGGAATTTCTTAGCTTACCAGGCTATCTTGGATGGTTGTGAAAGATTTTTCAGTCATTGCTTTGTCATTGATGAGACTGTTGAGAAAAGAGGTTATGTAATTGTGAGCAAAGGATTCAACAACTGAAGTATTTCCTCACTCATGCACGTATTTTAGTATTCCTAGAAGATAGCGGTAATTATCGATTTATGGTGATATTACATTAAACGTTCTTGGATGTGTATTGATACAAATGTTAGGGTGATGGCATATGTTTCATGACAAATGGAACCTCATAAGATGAATTACCCTACTGGTGATTTGGAAGTCACGATTATCATCCTTGCTGTGAAGTTATGGAGACATTATATGTTGATAAGAATGCAAGATTTTACAAATCAAAAGAGTCTCCAATATTTGTTTACTCGGAAGGATTTTGATATGAGGCAACAAAGGTGGATTGAATTACTTAGTGATTATGATTGTACGATCAGGGTGATCGTGAATTGTTGTAACTGAAGCACTTGGTGAGAAGACTACAGTAAGAATTAATGCTTGGTACGCTTGCCAAGATTATCTTCTTATGGATTGGAAATCAACTGAAGTAAAGTTGAGAATGGGAGATCGAGAAGAACCTGTACTTGCTAATTTTCAAGTTAGGCATTTTTGGTAAGGTCGTACTCGAAACTTAAATGTTTGACGAGGAAATTTAAGAATTAACCAAGGCAGAGAAAGAAGGGAAAAAGAATGAGTACATGATTCGTGAATCAAATGGTATGTGGATACAAGAAAACAAAAAGTATGTGCCTAATGCTTAGGATTTGAAGCAAGCAAATATTGGACGAAGTTCACTATTCAACTTCTGCAATATTCCAAAAGTAATAAGATTTATCATACCACTCGACAGTTTTATTTGATCAGCAGATTGAGGCAGAAAGAGATAAACCTTTGGATTGAGACAACTAATTTCTGTTTCGAAACGGAAATGGAAAGATATTACTTTGGACTATGTGTACAAGTTTCCTTGTATACAAGATGGTTACGATCGAATGTGAAGTGATGGTTGGGCAACGTAACAAGTTAGTATATTTACTCCAGTGTTGAGTAATAACTTTTTCCCAGACAGGACAACGGTACTTATTTGTTTTATGGAAAGAGAATTGGATTACGGAACTGCTGAGTTTCTTAAGTATGTTGGGTGCGCAGTTTCCAAAATAACGCCATAGGGTCCCTAAAGCGTGTCGTGTGAATGAAATGCTTCTGAATAGAGAAAGATTCGATCAAGAAAGAGTTTTAGTAGACCCTGAGACTATGGATGAGTCTCCTCAAAGTATTCAGGTGATTATGTTAACCTGAAGTAACCAGGAATGGCAAAAGAGATCAACAGATGGATATGCCACTAATTGAGTATATAAGGTAAATGGTTTTATATTTTCGAAGTGTTCACCATAGAAAAGTATAATTCGGGTTGGAAAGGAAGACAAGTTAAATCCTAAATGAATCGGACTTAGCGTGATCATCGAAAGGTTGGTGAAGTTGATTATAGAATTGAATGGCTTCCAGAGTTGTCGTAAGTGCATGATGTGTTTCATGATTCGATATTTTGGAAATTTCACCACGAACAGAAATGGTGAGATTTGGAAAGAAGACAAAATAAGTTTATATACATCAGACTGTTTTGATCACTAAAAGAATCGATAAAGTTGCATACAAGCTTGTGATGCCTTTAGAATTGGCTAAGACACATAATGTATTTTGTGTTCGATGCGTTGTCACTAGGTGGCAGAGTCGTCTCATGGAATTCTGGTGCAACTATTGAGAATTAAGCTGGATCTAATTAGTGAGGAGCTATGGACGACTTTGGATTGGAAAAAGAAGGTCCTGAGAATTAAGATAGAGTAAGTGGTAAAAGTATTGTGGAGGAACCATTCAGCGGAGGAAGGTACTTGGGAGACGGAAGAACGGATGAGAGATATGTATCCGAGGCTATTTTATGAGTTTTGATGGGTTGGTTGGTGGCTGGAATTTCGAGGACGAAATTCTATAAGGAGGGGAGATTGTCACAGCCCGTCCCGGAATTTTTAATTCCGAGGACGTGAAGTTACGAAAATGTCCCTAAACGAGACTAAAGTGCGTAATTTGGACACTTGTTTTTACTTAAGGTTCTTAAACTTTGGTGAATTAGAATATTAATTGGTTTTAGAAACCTAAACCAAGACTTATACTTAGGTCTCTATGTTAAAAGTTTGAAATTGGGATTGGGTTGGACACGTGGGATCCCCACATCCCTCAAAACCTTCCCCAATTCCCGTACCTTGTCCCTCTCTCTCTCCTCCCTCACGATTTCTCTCAGTTCTGTCTCTCTCTCCTTCGAACTCACACGGGCAAGCTCCAAAACCATCTAAAACTTCTACCATCGTTCAATTTGAAACCACCATCGTGCTCCTGAAGACCACACGAACACAATGGTACCCATTTCAGGTAAGTTCTACTTCGGAAAACGTAGTTTTAAAAGTTCCCGTGAAGAGCAATGTTCATGATCTTTGAATATGTTGTGTTTTAGGGAAATCTAAGCTCACAGGGAGCTCTAGGAGGTTCCCACGAAGCTCGGAGTACTTCGTTGGGTAAGTTTTGACGTCGGGATCACGAGTTCCATGAAGGCCGGTTTTTGAGAATTTACCCTTTCGAATTTCAGGCGTTTTTACAAGTTTTTGAAGGTAAGGACTTCTTCCTCTCTTAATTTAGAGCATGTAGGAAGAAATTTGAGTGAAAATGGTGAAGAAATGGCTGAGAAAACTCAAGTTGCAGGTTTACCCAATTTCCGGCGCCGACGACGGTCGCCGAAGCTGAAGGTTGAAGGTGACGGAATATTCCGTCAAGTTTGACGGAATATTCTGACGCCGTTAGTCAGTTTTAACGGTTACCGTTAGAAGTTAACAGAATATTCCGAACGCCGTTAAGATTTCCGTTAGGGTTACTGCGCGTGGGCCGCGCGTAGACCCGTGTCCTCGCCGGCGCGTGGGGGCGCGTGCATGGTCCAAAATTATTTCTAAAAATATGTACAGGTTCGTGACGTCGTGTAGGTCACGGTGGTATATTCATATACCCAAACTGAGCAATATTTGAGGAGTTATTAGCTAAGAGTTGGGTTATGCGTTAAATAACGTTAATTCAGTTATTTCTCGTATAGGCGAGGTTTGTACGGACGTTGGGCATGGCTAAGGGAGGCTCAGGGACCTACGACACGTCGATGTATACTGTGAGTGGGCAGTTTTGTTTTTCCGTATACATATACACTTACCGTTTTCCCAGAATTTGAAAATGCATGAAATTATGCTTTAAATGAAAATGTATAAAAGTATATGAGATATATTAGTTGAAATGCTATGCATGAAAGTATATGAAAAGTATATAGAAATGTGAATCGAATTGCCATGCATGAAATGATATAAATTGATATATGATGCATATGTATGAATTGGTGCGGCGGACGCACAGGTGAGTATCAGGTGAGTATTTAATTACTGTTATGATGATGTTGATATATATTGAGCTCAAATCCTGCACCATGGTTTAGTGCTTATAGTATTCACCGCATCGCACGCTCGCCTTGGATCCAAGTAGATGCTAGTCGTACATACCACGCGGAGTGGGTGCGACGGGCCAGTCGTAGAGTGTTAGTGAGATTTCGACTGGTGGGTGACCTTAGATTATGTGCACAGATGATGATGAGAGAAGCACTAGAGCGTAATATTAACCATTGGGTCGTACAAACTACATTAGGTGGTTCCGACTTATGTGCAGAAGGCCGGACAGGTCACAGAGGTGACTCCGGCAGAGTGAGAGTGATAGATTTTGAGCTCTAGGTTCAACCGTACAGGGCCATTAGAGGGCCTCCGGTTGATTACTTCTTGCACCTGATATAATTATTGTTGATGCATTCATACTTACTGTTGAATTCCGACATGGCATGGCATATTTGTATTGAAAAATGTTGAGTTAATGAATTGAAGTATTGAGAATATATATGTATATTTATATTTTACATTTCTGGGAAAGTATACAAGTTTTACGGAGAGGGGTTACAATGTTTTAAAGAAAAGTTGGATTTGAAAGGATTTGTTTTACTGACCCACTCAATTTTGGTTTTGCGCCCCTCCAGGTTAAATAATAGCTGAGGAGTGGTGGCTACGAGGAATTCAGCGGGGTTCTGACAGAATGGATCAAATTAGGACTCACCTTCGGGTGTATCAACTTATAAATTGTATCTTAAAGCTTCCGTACAATGCAAATGGTTACGTCACTCTCACGTGACGGCCAGCATGCCCTCCTTCGGGACGGGGTGTGTCATATAAGCTTCCAAACAAGAAAGGAGTAGAACTCCATTGATCCGTAACCTACATCTCCCTCTTTGCTTCTCCAACAAATTTCATAATCTTAAAAGAAGAGTAACATAGTTGCTCAATCACTTGACATATTAAATTAATAACACATATCATACGTCACTAGGCAATACAAAGACCTCCGTCCCTGACTATGACACCTTATATTATTACTTGTGAAATATTACTATATATGGGTGCTCTAATCCATTGTCCTAGTTATATATATATATAATATATGATAGAAAATGATATATGATAAAGATTTAAGTGTTTGTATTGGAGAGAAAAACATATTGGATGTTGGATTGAGTTTTGACAATTTAAATATGTGCATTAAACGTGGTTAGATTCAAAACTCAAATCTCATATTGAAATCTAAATTTGGATCTCACTTTTACCGGAAACTCAAATATAATTTTAAGTCTCAGGTGTATTATGGATGATTTTATTCATATTTGGACTTAAATATAAAATATGAGTCAGAAATTTCTGGTGCATTGGAGATGCTCGCATTCATAGTAATAGAATCGTAGGACCAAAGAATTTCTGATTAAACCCTATACCACATAGAATTATGACGCCTTGTATTTTATTATTATTATTATTATTATTATCATCATCATCATCATCATTTTGACAAATATTTTTACACTTTTTTTAAACCCTTTGATTACTTAACATCCAAGAGTCCTTATTGATTCATTAAATGACATAAATGCTTATGTGGATTTTAACTAACTAAAGATAAAAATAAAACTAAAATATCTTAAAATCTAGAAAGAAATTAAAAATAAAATTAAAAGGCCAGAAGAACCCTATAAGCTTCCAAACAAGAAAGGAGTAGAACTCCATTGATCCGTAACCTACATCTCCCTCTTTGCCATGAAGCAAGGGCGGAGGGACCATAGGACCACAGTAGTCCTAGGCCCATCCTGCTTTTGTTTATAACTAAAAATTAGTACTACTTATTATTTTATTATTTTCAGTTAAATCATTCATATTTCCTAGACAAACTATCCGGCCCTCTTTAAATATTTTAAGAATATCCGGCCCTCTTTAAATAACCCTAAAGCCTACCTATAACCTATTCCAACTTCCAACACTTCATCTTCCATTCATTTTCCCAATACTAAAAATTAGTATTTTATTATTCTCTAATTCTAGCCGACTGTTGCTCTGCTGCTAGTTTGAAAAAATAGTCAGAACACTGCTTCTCTCAGTCTGATCCCTCCCGTGGTACACAAGCCGTACACTGCTTCTCTCATCTATAGCATGTCACAGTCTTCAACCAGTCTATCAATCTATCAGTCTTCAATTTCCATGATCCTCAAGAGTATGAACTTCGATTCTTCATAGTTGTCATTTTCAATTTTTTTTTTACAATTTGCTAATTCATATATGTTGTCATCTACAATTGTAAATTAATTTAACAAATAATATTTTTTTTTGCAGATTAAAGAATTCAATTATTCCATCATTCCATAAAAAAGACATTAAAGTTTAGTTAATTAGTCAACAACCCAAAGTATGTATTTTACTCTCAATTCCTGTTACAATTTTTTGTTTATAAATTATGATTAAATTGATGTCTTGCAATTTCTCTTAACTATTGCCTAATTTGTTTTAGTTTGTAAAATTAGCATATATGTTCATATTTCTTTTAATTTAAAGTTAGTGAGTCTATGTTTTTTTACATTTCAGTTATGGAAAGATATTTCAAAAGAAAAACACAACCTGAGATATTAGAACCGTCTCCAAAGAGTTCAAAGAACAATGAAAGTAGTTCAAAACAACCTTGTGTGGATTCTATGGAAATTAACTCGGAAACTCTCCAATATGATCATTTTCATATATATGCTATGATGTTTTGGTTACTTTTCATATATATACTATGATGTTTTGGTTAACAGTTTTGTAACTACTATCGATTTAATTTTTTTTTAATATTTGTGAGAGGCCACTCCTAACCCGAAATCCTGGCTCCGCCACTGCCATGAAGTTTGCAACTTCAGGTAGCTCAACGCCATCATCGTTGTCGTCCTCCTCTCTGCCAGCGGGGAGAGGGCTTGCTATTGCTAACATAGGGTTTTGATGCTTCAATTTATCTAAGTTCTTGTTGCCTATCTATCTGTTTAGGGCTTTTCAAGAAGTATTACTCTGCCATGAAGTAACAGATTATTAATATCCATTGTGCTAATGTCTACTGCTTTTTTTTTTTCGTTTGTTAATGTCAAAGAACAATATTTTCATCAAATTATATATATTTTCCAGAGGGGTGTTTTGTTCTGCGTTCTTTATAAACTGTTTAGTCTTCATCTAAAATGAAGAGTCTGTTGGTACAAAAAAAAATAATAATAATTATATTCAAAACTAATTAATTAAATAATTTAATTATTAGAGCCCTAGCCCAAGGCCCATCTTTTGATAATTAATTATATATTATATATTAATTAATTAGCACACCACACCCCAAAGCCCAACTCCAAGGGTGAGCCCAATTTTAGTCTCTAAGATCCATCACTCCAATCACTTTCTATAAGAGACAAAGCCTTATAAAGTGATGAAACCTTTTGGTAGTAACCAATGTGGGACAATGAAATTTCTACTCAAAATTTCCAACAATACCCCACATTTGAGTTGAAATTTCATTCAAACACCACCAATTTACTTATAACACATCACATTTGAATGCAAATGTAAATGCAAATGTATGACTAGGTTGCCTAAAACTGAAAGAGAATAGACATGATATGCATTGAGTGAAGTGCCTTTTGGACATGAACTTACCCTAGTGAAAACATATCGGGCTTACTTGGTGACGCAGTGGATATGGAAGATCTTAAATTGTTCACCGCAATAGTAAATCGAGACAATATGCTACACACATATCATGTCTGCCACACGTCAATTCATACTGTTGTGTTCATTTTGGCCCTAAACAGATCCCGAATTTCGTTGGAGCTTTAGAGAATTTAGCCATTTCAATTCTCATAAATGTGGCCCCATTTACTCCTATATAGGTGACATTAATTAAGAATAGTCTGCCATATTCCTCTTGATAACAAAATATTAATGTCATTAAATGTATAAAACATAACCCCTCAAACTCAACAGACAACACGCATTTTATCATAAGAATGGGTAAGTTGTGTGTTCAACTTTTGAATCAAACTCAACTAGTTTGCCTATTGAACCTAGATCATGGGATCTCCAATCAGCTAGGTTAGGTTTCTGCTCAGTCCGATTCATTGAATTGGCTTGAGACCCATTCCTTTCGATGTAAATAATATTTGCTCTCTCGGTAGGCCTTTTGTCAAATGATCAGCTATATTTTCCTTTGACTTCACATAATCAATGGATATTATTCCATTGGAAAACAACTTCTTAAGAGTATTATGTCGACACTTGATGTGTCGCGACTTCCCATTGTATACATGACTTTTGGCCCTTGATTGCGCAGCCATACTGTCACAGTGTATACATATAGCAATTATAGGCTTTGGCCGCACCCTCCAGAAAATGTTTGAGCCACTCGGCTTCTTCTCCATCCAAGTCTAAAGCTATAAACTCTGACTCCATGGTGGAATGAGCTATACATTTCTGTTTAGAGGATTTCCAAGATATTACTGCACTTCTTATGGTAAAAACATATCCACTTGTCGACTTTGATTCTGTAGTGTTGGAAATCCAATTGGCATCACTGAAGCCTTCTACAATATAGGTGGATATTTTGTGTAATGTAATCCGTCAAGTGTATTTTTCAAATACCTTAACACTCTTACGAAAGCATCTCAATGTTCTTGTGTCGGATTACTTGTATATCTTTACTTGCATATCTACTAAGCCTACTTACTGCATAAGCTAAGTCAAGCCTAGTCGAATTCATCAAGTACATTAGACTACCAATTACTTGAGAATAGTCGAGTTGAGATATGACATTGCCTTTATTTTTCTCCAACTTGCATCTAGCATCAAAAGGAGTTGCAGTAGGTTTGCAGTCAAATTGACCAAACCTTCGTAATATTTTTTCTGCATAATGGGACTGTGTAAGGACATACCCTTCACTATTTCTCTTAATTTGAATTCCTAAAATGGCATCGGCTTAACCTAAGTCTTTCATGTCAAAACTTGAATTCAACATTTTCTTTGTTTTGTTTATTACGTCTTTATCACTTCCCATTATGAGCATATCATCCACATACAAGCAGACGATAATGCAAGTTTTATCATTACTCTTAATGTAGACACATTTATCAGATTAATTTATTTTGAACCCATGTGTCAACAAAGTATGACCAAATTTCCCGTGCCATTGTTTTGGTGCTTGTTTAAGTCTATATAATGACTTAACTAATTTGCACACTTTGCTTTCTTGTCCTTTAAGCACGAACCCTTCAGGTTGTTCCATGTATATTTTTTCATCTAGTTCTCCATTTACAAATGTTGTTTTTACATCCATTTGATGTATATCAAAGTTGTATACAACCGCAATTGCTATTAACGTCTTAATTGACGTTATGCGAGAAACTAGACAATAGATGTCGAAATAATCCAACCCTTCCTTTTGGCAATAACCTTTGGCTACTAAACCTGCCTTGAACTTATCAATGGTGCCATCCGCCTTAAGTTTCTTCTTGAAAATCCATTTATGACCAATTGGTTTACTACCAGGAGGTAAATCAACCAATTCCCAAGTGTTATTTTCCACAATGGATTCCATTTCACTTTTAATTGCTTCCTTCCATAAAGGAGCCTCGGAAGAAGACATTGCTTCTTTAAAAGTTCTAGGTTCATTTTCGAACTAGAAAACAATGAAATCTGGTTCAAAGTTTTTAAAAACTTTGATTCTTTTTCCTCTTCTTGGTTCCACATCATTTTCTTGGATACCAGAAGAAGAGGCCTCGTCATGACTATGATTATGAGTCTTTTTTGTATTAGAACCAGATTCTTTTTTCTTTGTAAGGAAATATATCCTCAAAGAATTCTGCATCTGCTGATTCTAATATAGTGTTAACATGAATATCAGAAATCGAAGATTTTACAAGAAGGAACCTATAAGCAGCACTATTATTTGCATACAAATGCATCAAATAAGGACTGAAACTGAATCAAAATGCATACACGAGGACCCATAAATTAACAACTCCATCAAAGTGCATGAACAAGAGGACGGTTTAACTGCGCACTTCTTGCAGCATCCTTCAAAAACTTCATCTTGATTTTTTTGAGCATGGCTACGGCTTCTTGCATGTTTATCCTCTCGTCCGGTGGTTCTACAGAGCAAGCAAGAGCAAATCGCATAATAGACGATAAGCAATCTATCTTAGACACATAATCATGATCTTCCTCTTGTGTCGCAAGTAGAGTGGCATCCACAACTTCAGCTATTGCTTCTGATGATAGTGAATTTGCAACCCATTGCTTTAGATTCATTTCCTCAACAAACATTTCATTCGTAGGCTTCATTTTTGTGAATGTTTCCATGACTACAATACCAAAACTGTACACATCCCCTTGCGTCGAAACAATTCCATCCATCCCGTACTCTGCAATATTAATATACCAAAGAAAGTTAGAAGTTCAGTTCTTCATGATTATAAAATTGAAAGTTATTAAACTAGCAAGTAGATCACCTGGAGCCATATACCCAACTGTGGCTAGGGTCATGGTTCGTGTCATGGAATCCCCGAAACCCAAGAGTTTTGCAATGCCAAAATCCGCAACATGTGCAACCATATCCTCATCTAGTAGGATATTGCTTGGCTTCAAATCACAATGGACAATTGGCACTGAATAGCCATGGTGTAGGTATTCCAATGCCAATGCAACATCTACCATTATATTTAACCTCTTTAGGATATTAAAAGAAGAGTTTTGAGAATACAACCAATTCTCAAGGCTCCCATTAGCCATGTAGTTGAGTACCAAGGCTTTGAAATCCAATTGGCTGCAACAGCTAATGATTTTGATAAGATTTCGGTGCCGAATATTACTTAGCGTTTCACATTCCCTCTCAAAACTCTTGAAAGCCCCTTCTAGCTGCAAATCGAAAATTTTTACCGCAACATCCATCCCATCTGAGAGTGTCCCTTTAAATACTGAGCCAAAACCTCCACTTCCAAGTAAGTTGCTATCGTTAAATCCATTTGTTGCCCGTAGAAGTTCCAGGCGTGAAACTCTTCTCCAAAGATGTTGAGGTAACACGGTAGCCTCTGTTGCAACTTCAACTTTCCTTTTCCTGTGCAGTATAAATATTGACACAAAGGCTACTAGGAATATTGTTGCTATGATTATTGCTGGAATAATATATTTCAAGTTGAATGAACTAGCCTTCCTTGAATTTGGTTGAAGTGTATTGTTTTTGCATGGTGGGACGTGGAGTCGAGCTGCACCACACAACGCCTTATTCGAGACAAATGATAGAGCAGAGAAGTTTTTGAAAGGTCCGCCTTCTGGAATTTCACCTCGGAGTTGGTTGAAAGAAAAATTCAGGTACTTCAGATTCAAGAGTGCTTCTAGCGACTTTGGAATTGCTTCAGACAAACTGTTCTTGGATAAATCCAACCGTATCAGGCCCTTCAATTTGCCGAATGAACTGGGAATAGGGCCTTCACAATTATTATCCGCCAAGGAGAGACTAGTTAAATCCAGAAGATCCCCAACGCTGCTTGGTATAACACCAGATAAATTGTTGCTTGATAGATCCATGTATGACACAACCTTTAACTTGCCGATATCTTGAGACAGAGATCCATTTAGAAGATTTGATGACAAGTTAAAGAACCAGACTTGTTCAAGTTCCCACAATGTAGATGGCAGTGTAGAAGTTAACGAATTGGACGCTAATGATAGAATTCTAAGATTTGCAGATAGATTACCTAAGCAAGAAGGTATAAAACCAGACAGTTGATTCTGACTCAAATATAATACAGCTAGTTTGTTTAGTTGACAAAGTTCATCGGGAATATGTTATCAACCAAATACAAACCCTGGAGACTCCCTAGTCTTCCTATAGAAGTTGGAATTAATCCGCTCAATTGATTGGATACCAGGTTTAAGGATATCAGGCTGCTAAAGTTGCCAATTTCAATGGGAATGCTACCCTTCAAATTGCAATGGTCTAAAGTAAGTTGTTGTAACGACCTAGAGATATTCCAGGAAGAAATAGGAAGATGAGTGTTTAACGGATTACGTCCCAGGATGAATACCCTAAGATTTCTAAGATTACCGAAACAAGAAAGGATGTTTACTTCTGGAGTTGAAGTGTCAACCGTTAAATTATTTCGGTATAAGCTAAGAACCCCAAGGTTTGTTAAGGCACATAACTTGTTAGGAATAAACCCGGAAAATGAGTTGTCGGACATGCTTAAGTGAATGAGCTTAGAACCATTGGAGTTAAAGTTGGGAATTACTCCGTTGAGTTTATTCAGTGCTAAATATATACTTTGCATGTTCGGAATTCCAAGGCCTATGTCTGCTGGGAGGCTACCCGAGAGTTGATTACCAACAAGTGAAAGTACCATCATCTTTGACATATTGAAGATTGTGGATGGAATGGGGCCGTTGAGATTGTTAAAATCAAGTGACAAATACTGTAGACTTTGAAGATTGCCAACTTCATATGGTATAGTACCTGCCACAATTAGTACTTGCATATAAGTTCAATTATTTAGCCTTAGCATTCCTAAAATAGTATTAACTCCATAGTTTCACTTGATCATTATAAAGAAAATAAAAATACGACAAGGAACTGGGCATATGCAGAGAAGATGGAGGAATACCCTCTGTATATATTTAGGAATTATGAAATCTACTGAGTATTTTATATGCTCACTTTCTGATTTGATTCAATAAAAAAATGCCACATATTTCACATATTTATTTTTAACAAAGATATTATCTAAACTAAGGGGCTAGGATTAAGTTGCTATTCCATGCTTTTAAAACTAAAGAAAAATTAAATAACATATTTTTTTACTAGTGAGTGCTCTATAGGAAAGAGATCATCTATGGATCCCTTTTATCCCACTTTAAAATTTATAATAACTTTAACCGTTAAATCAAATTTCAAGGACCCAGATTGTTTGATGAGGAGAATTGGGTGGAAGAGATCAGGAGGATCCCTTTCCTACTCTATACACTCACTTTATGATTTGGTTGAATAAAAAAATGCCATATATTCCATACTTATTAAAGCTAAAGAAAAATGAAATAACATTTTTTTAAACAATAAAACATGTAGTAAAATATTAATGGACAAAAAAAAGTAATTACTCACCAGTGATCTCTCCAAATACCGTCCGTTTGACATTAGTTAGGTGAGCTAGACTTATAATTGAGTAATTAAATTACTTGATATATATTTTTTAAATCGAGTATTAATTATTGTATTTGAGTATTTCGAACCATTCACGATTGAAAATAGCACCCCACCTTTATCAATTGAAAAAAAAACTAATCATGTGACCAAAAAAAAAAAACTAATCATGATTGGAACAAAGAAATAAGTTACTCTAGTTTAAGTAAGATAAATGGACTTGGCAATTAAGTACCTGTTAAGGTGTTGTTGCCAAAACCAAGCCGTGCTAACTGGGTCAAGTTTCCAATACTTCTTGGTATGCTTCCACTGAAATTATTATAGGCCAATACCAAACTAAGGAGCTCTTTGCACTGCCATAACTTGTGTGGAAGTGGACCATCAAACTGGTTGTGAGCCAAATTTAACACCTGAATACTTGGAAGATGTTGGCATATATTGTCTGGAAAACTACCACTTAAGTTGTTTCCATTTAGAGCCAAAATTGTCAAAGAGGACATGTTGAAGACAGCCAAAGGAATAGGGGCTGTTACGGCATTAGCTTGCACATACAACCACTCCATCCCATCTTTACTACCAATCAAGTTTGGAATTTCTGGAAGAAAAAAAAATCACATATAGGTTTTCTATATAATATAAGTATCAGATATAATAATGAGAAAAATGTTGGGGAAGTCACATTTATGCGTATCACATTGTGTTAATTACCTCTGTGAAACCTACTAGTATTAATCAATGCGCCATGTTTCTATGAGAAACGTGGTACAATGTGCATTGTGTACAAAAATATGATTTCGCCAGCATTAATTTAATAATACCAAAAAATAACAAAGTTGAGTCTTTCCTACCTTCGAACATGTTAAAATCAAGGTATATCCTCTTGAGCATGGTTAAGTTCCCAATTTCTCTTGCTATGCTACCTGTTACTTAAGTAAAATAAGTAGACCCCCGTAGTTAAAAAATGAACCAACATGGTATGTTATATAATCATGGCAACAAGCTGATTAAGTCATACCTTTGAAATTGTTATTTCCAAGTAATATCTCTTGCAACACTGTTAACCTCTCGATTTCTCTTGGTATGGTACCTATCAAAGTATAGGGTTTGTAATATGTATTGGCCACAGAAAAGGAATAAGGAAAAAAGTAAAAACTAGCAGATAAATAACATGGTATGGAACCTGATAGCTTGTATGGTAATTGGTTCGTATGTACGTACCGGATAGCTGGTTGCTTCTTAGATTAAGTACTTGAAGTGCAGATAAGTTGAAGATGGCGTTTGGTATGGAACCTGAAAATTGATTACCGTACAAATTGAAGGTTTGAAGTTTAGATAACAACCCGAACCATGATGGAATGGTTCCTTCAAAGTCATTGAATTCAAAGCTAATCAACTTCAGCCTGCGTAGATTAGACAATTCCGGGGGCAAGGTACCACCAAAACTGTTGTTTCTGAATTCCAATTGAACAAGAAAAGAGAGGTTGCCTAGGTGGGAAGGGATGGTGCCAGTGAGACCCATGTAGGAGAGATTCAAGGTTGTCACTCTAAGGTGGCGTGCACCGCAAGTAACGCCAACCCAGTTGCAAATGTCGGAATCGGAGGTAGACCAGTTGGTGGTCAAGATGTTTTGAGGATCAATGGTGATATGGGATTTGAGGGCAAGAAGAGCAGACTGATCTGTGCTGATGTTGGTTTGTGCTGCTACGGAACCCGTTATTAAGATAGGTATGTATACACAACAGTATTGGAATAGCAGCAACAACAAAGTTGTCGACAAGAGGAAACGGGTTCTCGCCATTGTTGTATGTGCTGAGTTCCAAGAAGTCAGAAGAAATGGGATCTCAAAGGTAGTCCTTTTAACTTTGAAAACTTTGATATTATTATTGATTGAGTGCCAAAAAGAAAATAAATTATTAACTAATTAAACATTTAAAAAAAGGTAAATTACATTTTACCCTCTCAGATTTGAAATCTATTTCAATTCCTTACAACATTTTAAAACATTTCATTTTCATATCTCAAGTATTATTTTATTTCAATTTCATACATCCGTTAGAAAATCTATTAAATAAACCATTAAGTGATAACGTGGCAAATAAAGTATCCCTATTTATGCTGATGTGGCTGCAACATTGGTGCCATGTGGTTAAACACTTCATAAAAAAATTCAAATAATTAATTTGAAAAAGAAAAAACAAACCAATACCCAATTCGTCTTCCCCACTCTCTCTCTCTCTCTCTCTCACCCCAAAATCCCCAGTTATCGACCTTCAACCACTACAAGAATCTCATCCCGATTATCAATTCCCAAGCTCCCCAAACCGCCATTTTTCACCACACCACCCCTCTCTCTATCTTACCCAAGCCACTGCCATTATTCATTTCATCAACCCAAAAGACAAGAGCCACCCCCACCTCACCACTCGAACAGATGCAGCCACCCACCCACCCACCCATTTTATCTCAATCCAAAACCAAAGCCTCTCCTAACCCACCCCATAATCCAATACTTTCAAGGAATTGTAGAACCTCACAATTTCAAAAACCAAAAACCCACTTCAAATTTCAATCTTCTCTCTCTTCGTCTTCTGGGTTTTTTTTTTTTAATCAATTATCTCTTCCTCTTCTGGGTTTTGCGGCAGAGGATGGTGGGTTTGCGCCTGACGGGAGGAAGAGTGCATGGACTCGACATCATACACCGCCGCCGCCCTCCCATTTGCTTTCGGGGAAGGATGGACAGAAAGCTTTGAGGAGTCCATATATGCTTCTGCGCCTGCAAAAAGAAAAAGTGAAGGAAGATACAGCAGCTGCTAAAGCCAAGGCAAAAGGGTTTTGCTTATTGGGCTTTAGAAATTTGGATTTAGGGTGGGGAAAGATGGTAGAAAACCACACGGCAGTCGTGCGGGGGAGGGGGCGATGGTGGTTTGGACGGGGAATGTTTTTGGAGGCGCAGTGGGGAGGGAAATGGTTGCAGGTGATGGGGGATAGGGGAAGGTGTGGGTGATAGGGGTGGGAGGGTGGTGGGCACGGGTGGGGATTCTGGGGAAGGAGATCTGGGTTTTTTTTAAAAAAAAAAAAAAAAAACTTTTCTATAAATAATTATTTTAATATTTTAAATATTTTATTAAATGTTTAACCACGTGATACAAATATGGCAGCTGCGTCAGCATAAATATGGCAGCCACATCAGCTCTTAATAGACAAATAGATGGAAAATGTAACGGAAGTATTATATTAAAATAAAATAGTACTTGAGGTATAAAAGTGAAATGTTTTAAAGATGTTGTAATAAATTGAAATCAACCCCAAATCTAAGGTGGTAAAGTGTAAAAAATCTTTTTTTTTTTAATGGGATGCGTATCTTGTTGAATAACCCTGTGGAAACACTTAAATCAACCACATGCATCCTCAACTTAGATATCTTTTTTAATATTATTATATTTGAGTCCTAAAAAGATCTTGAGTTTGGGTATTTTGATTTTTCTTCTCTAATGCAAAAGTTTATATTCTTAGATCCATATTCTTATATTTTGAGTTTTAAGATTTAAATGTTTGTATTGGAGAGAAAAAAAAATATTGGATTGAGTTTTGACAATTTAAATGTGTGCAGTAAAGATGGTTAGATTCAAAACTCAAACCTCATATTGAAATTTAAATTTGAATCTCACTTTAAGCAGAAACTCAAATATAACTTTTAAGTCTCGGGTGCATTAGAGATCATTTTACTCATGTTTGGACTTAAATATAAAATATAAGTCTAACTTTCTGGTGCATTGGAGATGCTCGCATTCATAGTAATAGAATCCTAAGACCAAAGAATTTTTTACTTAACCCTATACCACATAGAATTATGACGCCTTGTATTTTATTATTATTATTATTGTGATATAATGATATATTTACAATAAGGGGTGATGAAACCTAATACCTTTCAATTACAATAAAAAAATGGAATGTATACACAGCAGTATTGGAATAGCAGCATAGTTGCCAACGAGAGGAGAAAAGAGTTCTTGCCATTATTGTATGTGCTGAGTTCCAAGAAGTCAGAAGAAAAGGTCGTCTTTTTAACTATGAAACTTTGAAGTTATATATTGATTAAGACTGCCAAAAAGAAAATATATCGTTGACTAATTAAACATTTAAAAAATATAAAAAAATCCTTTTTTTTTTGTTTAATGGGATGCGTATCTTGTTGAATAAATCTGTGGAAACCCTTAAATCAACCACATGCACCGTCAAGTTAGATATCTTTTTTAATATTATTATATTTGAGTCCTAAAACGATCTTGAGTTTGGGTATTTTGATTTTTCTTCTCTAATGCAAAAGTTTATATTCTTAGACCTATATTTTTATATTTTGAGAAGATTTAAGTGTTTGTATTGGAGGGAAAAAAAATATTGGATTGAGTTTTGACAATTTAAATTTGTGCATTAAAGATGGTTAGATTCAAAGTTCAAACCTCAAATTTAAATCTCACTTTGAGCAGAAACTCAAATACAACGTTTAAGTCTCAAGTGCATTAGAGATCATTTTACTCATGTTTGGACTTAAATATAAAATATGAGTCATAACTTTCTGGTGCACTGAAGATGCTCGTATTCATAGTAATAGAATTCTAAGACCAAAGAATTTCTGACTTAACTCTATACCACATAGAATTATAACGCCTTGTATTTTATTATTATTATTTACAATAAGGGGTGAGGAAACCTAATACCTCTCCATTACAATAAAAAAAAAATACTACCGAAGTATTTAGTAACTATTACACCTTATATTATTACTTGTGAAATATTGCTATATATCTAGGTGTCTCTAATTCATTGTCCTAATTATACATATATATATATATATATATATATATGATAAAGACTTAAGAAACCATCTACTAGTTTAGTGCATCCTGCACGTTCAAATGGTCGAGCAAATTATATGTACAGTGATTCAACTATAATAATGCTTCACGTTATTGCAAGTCCAAATAAAAATGAATACCAATAATTGTGAAATAATTCTGTGCTGATGTTGGTTTGTGCTATTGCGGAACCCGTTATTAAGAAGGGTATGTGTACACAGCAGTATTGGAATAGCAGCAAAGTTGTCGACGAGAGGATAACGAGTTCCCGCCATTGTTGTATGTGCTGAGTTCCAAGAAGTCAGAAGAAATGGGAACTCAAAGGTAGTCTTTTTAACTTTGAAACTTTGAAATTATATATTGATTAAGACTGTCAAAAAGAAAATCTATCGTTGACTAATTAAATATTTAAAAAATAAAAAATCCATTTTTTTTTGTTTAATGGGATGCTTATCTTGATGAATAGGTTTGTGGAAACACTGAAGTCACCCACATGCATCGTCAACTTAGCTATATCTTGTTGAATATTCTAATATTCAAGTCCTAAAATGATCTTGAATTTGGGTATTTTGATTTTTCTTCTCTTATGCAAAGTTTATATTCTTAGACTTATATTTTTATATTTTGAGTTTTAAAATTTAAGTGTTTGTATGGGAGAGAAAAAAAATATTGGACTGAGTTTTGACAATTTAAATATGTGCATTAAAGAAAGATGGTTAGATGTAAAACTCAAATCTCATATTGAAATTTAAATTTAGATCTCACTTGGACCAGAAACTCAAATATAACTTTTAAGTCTCTGGTGTATCAGAGATAATTTTACTCATATTCAAACTCAAATATAAAATATGAGTCATAACTTTCTGGTGCATTGGAGATGCTTGTATTCATGGTAATAGAATCATAGGACTAAACAATTTCTTATTAAACCCTATACCACATAAAATTATGACGCCTTGTATTTTATATTATTATTATTATGGTTATTATCATGTTCGTGATATAATGATATATTTACAATAAGAGCAAATAGAACTTAAGATCTCTGACTTACTAGTGAAGAAAAATACTTTGAGGCCGAAGTAATTAGTGACTACGACCCCTTATATTATTACTTGTAAAATATTACTATATATAGGTATCTCTAATCCATTGTCATAATTATATATATATATATATATAGATATATATGATAGAAAATGATATGTGATAAAGACTTAAGAAACCATTTACTAGTTTGGTGCATCCTCTACATTTAATGGCGGCCCACTGATGAGTTATCGAGCAAATTATATGTACAGTGATTTAACTATAAAATGCTTCAGGTTGTTGCAAGTCCAAATCAAAATAAATACCAATACTTGTGAAATTGATGAATGTTGGAAAATATTAATATTTAAGATTATTTTTATTAATATCACAAGTCAGTCAAGATGTAATCATTGATCAGTTTTTAGCTATCTTGATAAATTGTTTATTTTTTTTCCTCGTAATAATATTCGTGTTGCGTGTGGCTCAAATCATTATGAGTTAGTAACAATTTTGCATGTAACTTTGTGAATCCTATAATGAAATGGCAGCAAACATTTGTGACTCTGCTTTTCGACGGCGTAGAATTCTTCGTTCAAGAGTTGCATGCAATTGTGCATGCTTTATCTTTTATGCGAGAAATGGTAAAATGGAGAAAAGAGTTGCACGCTATAGGCTAGGTACAGCAAAAGGTTTACATATGAAGTGTGAACTATGCTTTCTCTTCTACGTATTAAATGGCAGATGGAGAAAAGGGTTGCACACTAAAGGCTAAGTACAGCAAAGGGTTTTAAATATGACGTGAGCTAAAGACCAATTTGGTCTTAGTTGTCGGCGTGAGTTTGATGGGGTTGAAATAATAGAAAAATATATATAATTTGATGAAAATATTATTTTGGATCAATCAATCTGGGACTCTACTATAAACTCCAAGCCAATGATTGTTTCAAATACAACAATATCAAATGAGGACTCAAACTAAATAAAAAAGGCATGAAAAGACACAGAATTCATTAATTAAGAACTCCATCAAAGTGCCTGAACACGAGGGCGGTTTTACTGCACACTGTTGGAGCAATATTAGAAAATATGAAAAATAGCAATATAATTCTATTGATAATAATCATAAAGAAATTTCACAACATCAATTATATATGAGATTAATATAAACAACTAGAGATAAAGTTAGAAAAACTGACAAACTTGAAGATTGAGGCTTGCATAAATGGAATGTCCTAAAGATAGAATTTCGCCCCTACTCTTGTGCTTGTAGTTCAATAGGCGTTCATCTCCCAGGATTCAACAATCTATAATCCGAAGTCAAAGCACTTCAATCTTCGGACTCTGGCGAACTTTATATATATTCCATACTCTCAAGACATGACTCGGAATTTGACATACAAATCATTTGAGAAACAAAGTGGGGAAATCCTATTTCTCAAGAGTAAAAATTAACTCTAATTTTCTATATCTAATACCAATGGTTTCATGGATTTATATAGAATCCAACTTCTACTTATTAAAGAGATGTAACTTTTCATTATAAGTATACATCACTTATCAAGGGAATATCACTTAAACAATATAACCTTTCTAAGAAATTGATTAACACTATTTTTCATTCAATTATTAAAATTATATATTACAATATTTCATATTATAATATATAATTTCCAACACACACTCCTTGCAGCATCCTTCAAAAACTTCATCTTGATTTTTTTGAGCATGGCTACGGCTTATTGCTTGTTTATCCTCTCGTCCGGTGGTTCTACAGAGCAAGCAAGAGCTAATCGCATAATAAACGATAAGCAATCTATAAGCAATCTATCTTAGCCACCTAATCATGATCTTCCTCTTGTGTCACAAGTAGATTGGCATATACCCAACTGTGGCTAGGGCCATGGTTCGAGTCATGGAATCCCCGAGCCCAAGAGTTATGCAATGCCAAAATCCGCAACATGTGCAACCATATCATCATCTAGTAGTATGTTGCTTGGCTTCAGATCACAATGGACAACTGGTACTGAAAAACCATGGTGTAGATATTCCAATGCCAATGCAACATCTACCATTATATTCAACCTCTTTAGGATATTGAAAGAAGAGTTATGAGAATACAACCACTTCTCAAGGCTACCATTAGGCATATAGGTCAGTACCAAGGCTTTGAAATCCAATTGGCTGCAACAGCTAATGATTTTGATAAGATTTCGGTGCCGAATATTGCTTAGCGTTTCACATTCCCTCACAAAACTCTTGAAAGCCCCTTCTAGCTGCAAATCGAAAATCTTTACATACTGCAACATCTATCCCATCTGAGAGCGTCCCTTTATATACTGAGCCAAAACCCCCACTTCCAAGTAAGTTGCTTTCGTTAAATCCATTTGTCGCCGTTAGAAGTTCCAGGTGCGAAACTCTTATCCAAAGAGATTGAGGTAACACGGTAGCCTCTGTTGCAACTTCAACTTTTCTTTTCCTATGCAGTATAAATATAGATACAAAGGCTACTAGGAATATTGTTCCTATGAGTATTCCTGGAATAATATGTTTCAAGTTGGATGTACTAGCTTTCCTTGAATTTGGTTGAAGTGAATTGTTTTTGCATGGTGGGACATGGAGTCGAGCTGCACCACACAACGCCTTATTTGAGGCAAATGATAGAGCAGAGAAGTTTCTGAAAGGTCCGCCTTCTGGAATTTCCCCTCCCAGTTGGTTGAAACTTGAAAGACAAATTCAGGTACTTCAGATTCAAGAGTGTTTCAAGAGACTTTGGAATTGCTTCAGACAAATTGTTCTTGGCTAAATTCAAGTGTGCCAGGCCTTCCAACTTGCCGAATGAACTGGGAATAGGGCCTTCAAAATTATTATTTGCCAAGGAGAGATTAAATAAATTTTGAAGATCCCCGATGCTGCTTGGTATAACACCACATTTGTTCAAGGTTCCACAATGTAGATGGCAGTGTAGAAGTTAACAAATTGGACGCTAACGATAGAATTCTAAGATTTGCAGCTAGATTACCTAAGCAAGAAGGTATAAAACCGGAAAGTTTATTCTTATATAAAATTAATACAGCTAGTTTGTTTATTTGACAAACTTCATCGGGTATAATTCCTTGCAACTTGTTATCATACAAATGCAAACCTTGGAGACTCCCTAGTCTTCCTATAAAAGTTGGAATTATCCCACTCAATTGATTGGATGCCAGGTTTAAGGATATCAAGCTGCTCAAGTTGCCGATATCATTGGGAATGCTACCCTTCAATTTGCATTCGCTTAAAGAAATTTTTTGAAGCGATGTAGAGTAATTCTGAAAAGAAATAGGAAGATGAGCGTTTAACGGATACGTCCCAGGATGAATACATACCCCAAGATTTCTAAGATTACCTAAACAAGAAATGATGTTTACTTCTGGAGTTGAAGTGTCAACCGTCAAATTATTTTGGTATAAGCTAAGATACTCAAGGTTTGCTAAGGCACATATAGTTTGTTAGGAATAAACCCGGAAAATGAGTTGTCGGCAATGTCTACATGATTGAGCTTAGAAGCATTGGAGATAAAATTGGGACTCCGCTGAGTTTATTGATTCCTAAATATGTCTTTTGTAGGTTCGGAATTCCAAGGCCTATGTCTGCTGGGAGGCTGCCTGAGAGTTGATTACCGACAAGTGACAGTAATGTCATACTAGACATATTGAAGATTGTGGATGGAATGGGCCCATTGAGATTGTTAAAAGCGAGTGACAAATACCGTAAACTTTGAAGATTGCCAACCTCATATTCGGTTCGGTTCAATTTTTTTTCCTTTTTTTTTTACCCCTAATATTTATTGAGACCGGATAATATTATAGAGACCAAAATTTTAAATCAAATTTGCAAATCAAATAATGTGTCACTAATAGAAAATAAGTAAGTTAATCAACACCCAAGTAATAATCAAATCATCAACATCCACGTCATTTTATTTACAAAATTTGGTTTCCCTACCCATTGATACCTGAATAAAAAAAAATCTCCCTCTCTTTAATTGGGACCTGAATTCCATTCTAGGTAGAGAGAATTATTTCTTTAAAAGAATTCAAGTCTCAATTGAAGGTTGAAGAGGCCACTCTTGAAGAGACTGATAAGCGAGTTCCTCTTATGGCTGCTATGATTGCTCATACCACTAATTGTGGGTATGATGGTGGTTCTTCTTCTGGAACGAAAAATGGGATGCGTCTACTTATTTCACAAGAAGTATCTCAGCCTTTTGGATTCCCTAATTCCATCCCCTCTAGCAATCAGTCGTCACTTTTTCCATCTGGTTTTCCTGCACCATTGGCTTAGTCTTCGCAGATGGGATCTGGTACTTAGACCATCTCCAACCCTGACCTATAACCTAAATTTTCCCCTTTTTTTCCCCCCCCAAATCCACTCCAACCCAAAACCTAAACCAAACCTAAAACCTAAAACTTAAAATGAAGGCAAATATAGGTCACAAATTTAGCCCACAAAAGCTGCTGGGACCCACGGATGAGAGTGAAAAGTGGATCTTGTCCTGTAGCCAACGACTACTTTTCTTCATCGGGTGGTGGTGGTAATTGGACCGTTGGTTAATCCAACGGTCCACATTCAATTTTTTTTTGTTTTATATTTATATATTTATTGAATCCAACGGTTTAAATCGAATATAATCAAATCTAACGGTAAAAAAAAAAATCTAACGGTCCAAATTTAAATCCAATGGCTAGAATAATCTTAAAATTTCTGTGGTTTATTAATTGTCTTTTTTTTTTTAAGTTTATGTGGTTTATCATGATTTTCATGTATTGATTTAGTGATTTTTCAAAATTTATCGGAATTTAAATATTTTTAGGTTAAAATGTTCATAAAATTAATTTAGGATAGTCTACATATTTTTTTTTTTAAAAAAAAGTTAATTTAAAACAAAATAGCCTTAATTCATTTTTTGATAATCTGAGGCTCAAATTTTAGGCCAAAAGGGTTGGAGTAGAAAAACTATTTCTGGGCTAAAACCTAAATTTTCTGGGCTAAATATTTTTAGGTTTTAGGTCAGGGTTGGAGATGGTCTTACTATAACTTCAGAGGAAATAGCTTTAAGCCTGAAGGTAAAGGCAAGCGATTTCCGTCTGGTTCTAACCATCAGGGCACTTCTCAAAATGGTGGTGGATTCAATGCTTTTGGTTTTCAACCACAAGTCCCTCAAGTTGCAGTGGTGCGGATCCATGGAAAATTATTCGGAAGGTCACATGTAAAAGGTCACAAACATTTTTTAGACATATAATAATCTTAAAAATTAAATCATAATTTCATCATTCATAGTTTATATTGTTAGAGTATGAGTGTGATTCTTACAGTTTAGTAATAATCATTGTTATTTTAGATTGGTATAAAGAGGTCTTAATGTGTTTATAAGAGTTAATTCAACTTTTGTTTGGATTGAAACTCTATTGTTGGCTCGAGAATAGAACTCATACTTATACAAGGATTTGGTCTTGTATTCCTTGTAGGATTGTAATAGGGCAATCTATGTTTAGTATAAAAACATAAGCCACTGCTCTCACAAAACATATGCTCAATATTGAACTAAGACCTATTGTTAGTTTGAGTACTTTTGGTTTTGCAAGAGAGGAGAAGGTGCACTGTTTAGAAGTCTACTTTGGCTTCTTCTTCTGCTGCTTTTACGGGTTAGTTTGTCATTGTGTTTATCAAATTGTGATTTTAATACTTATATAAATTTGTGGTTCATGAGCTTAATCTCTTAACTTATATTTTGATAAGTTTAATCTTACATGTGGTATCAGAGCCTAAGATTTTTGCTCTTGAATTCAAATTGAAAGTATTAAATTAAAAGAGCAAAATACGTGACGGTAAATTAGCAGGGGTCAAGCTTAGTTTGTGAGAAATTTTGGACTTTGAATTGAGTTTCTTGTAATGAATATCATGTTTGCCGCATATAGTCTTGTAGCTTTGGCATGTTACTGCCAAACGAATGAAAGGATAATGAATCAATTCAATTTGATAGACTTCGATTATAAATATGGTGTGCGGCATTATACACAAGTTTCGTAAGTATAAATGGTTGAGTGTATTATTTCATATCGGGATCTTGGTATATATAATTTATGGAACAACACGCTTCTTATTGTCAATTATTGATTTTCAATTGGATTGATTTATGTCAAGTTTGGGTTGGAATTAATAGAATTGACTGCATATCATGTATTATTTATACGGTTCAAATCCGTGATATTAATTTTCGTCAAATATGAAAGCTTGTGGGTGCTATGGAGCAACACATACAAATGAATATATAAGGTAGATGTTTTATTGACTGCCTACAATGAGTCTTGCGACAATAAACTTTTAGCCATTTACAAAATGTATATTCCATTATGAATCGGAAAGCAAATAATTATTTTGTCATCTTACTGGAAAATCATAAGATTAATGATATGTAGCTGTCATTATTTTCTCCAATGACTTGCTTACAAATATGTATATAATTGATGATGGTGTTGACAATGAATTAAAGGTATGAAGATTTTTAATTTGGATTATTGTCAACTTATGTTATCATGTATAAATCTTAGGATTAATAGAATTGTTATTGTACATATGTCAATATATTGAATTGCATATGTCGATATTGGAGGCCATGGTTTTGTGTCTTGATGCATCTAATGGTTAGTCTAATAATTAACCTTTTTATTTGTTGTGGTTATTAAATTAATGGTTTGATATTAGACTAATAAAGCATTAATGCATGTGACACAATCGGTTTTGAGGCAAGAAGCTATTATTTGTAATTTTTATAAGGATTATCTTGAATGCAACTTGTGTATTTGTAATTATGAAATATTGGTTTTGAGGTTTCTTGGTTTGAGGACATTTATATGTTGTCTAACATATTCTAAGAGATACTAACGTTCATAATTTTTTTTTTACGGGAATTTGTGTTGACGAGATACGGGCCGATAACTTTTGACGATGATTTTGGTTCAGCAAACTTGTAACACTGGAGATTTACTTCAATAATCTGCAATATTACGGGATCCATGTGAATCTGGAGTGAAGGCAATCTGCATGGATGGTTCTCAAGCATTGATGGATAGTTTGTTTCGTTGATGTGGAGTCGAGGAATCTCAGTCGGGTTGACTAATACGGGTCCAGTGATGCATTTGGGTAACTCATTTCACTGTTTCACTGTTTCATGCATGATTAATTGTTCTCTTATATGCATGATTATAGTGTGATGAGTTAGAGCATGATGAATTAGGGCTTTTGTTATTTCGAGTATGCTTGTTTATTTATATATACTGTGAAGGCATGATTAAACTCGAAATCCCTATATAGATGCCAACTTGTGATTTATGTGAGATGTTTGAAATCATCTTTTGATATGTTTTATTGATTGCCTCAAGTGAATTTTTGCGGCTATAAAGTTGGGCTTTTCTAATGGTCGTGATTTCATTCTCATTATTATAAAAGTATATGTAAACATATATATGCATCTTTTTGAGTATGCGATTTATTCATTATTTTGGGCACATGATTTATGGTTGGCATATTATATCATTCATGGTGTATACTTGAAAATAAATAAATTAGGTTTTCAGTTTATATACCCTCTATGGGGTCATATATAGAATTGTTTGTTGTACATTCTTGTGGTGTTGACATTGAATTCACGATAGGAATTTTAATTTGGGTTACCGTCACCTTAGTTATTATGTACAACACAAATTGACATTGCCGAATGCATATTGATTTAACTTATGAATTCATAAGAAAGCATGTGCTTAATATTGTATTGTGAAAATCAAGGAGTTTAAGATGCATGGTTGTTGTATATGTATATTTGTGATTTCATTTATGATGCATGCTTCCGCTATTATGTTTTGGTTGAAATCACAAATAGGGAGGAAGATGAACTTTGAGTTCTCCAGAACAAATAGTGGTTTTGATTATCTCGTTTTAATCAAGACATGTTGTTGTGATATATATCTAGACATTATCAAAATTTGGTCGATCTTACTCGATGGATATTGAACTAGATATTGAACTAGTTAGGATCAAATTGAATGCAAAAATATTGTGCTTGCTATTCTGATTTTGATCATTGTTGAAACTAGTGATTTTGGGTTTATGTGAGATAAGTTTTTCCGAATGGATTGTGACTATCTTTTGATACATAGACTATTTGCATAATGGTTTAGGTGTATATGACTAAACTGAGATTATGCAATTGGTGAGGAATCAGGAACCAATTGGTTCATATCTCCGGTTTCTTTATTGGTTGTGCAATACATTTTGCTTATGCTTAAGTGGGAGAATCATATGTTCGAATGTAAGCATAAGGCTAAGAGTTAGGCCGGCCATTATAATTCATTTGGTTGAATTATTTGTGTTACTTAATTTGTTTAAGTAATGAGAAGGATCCTATTATGTCGGTTAGCATTCAAAAGGAAATGAATTTGGTTTCCATATGGATTCTGATTAGTCATTCATTGTGTTGGAATGATTTTTTAGTTAATATAGTTGCTATACCACATCTTTTACTTAACTTGGTTGTGTTGAGTATGGCCTAGATAAGTGGGAGCAAATTGGTTTGGTTTTGCTATATTGGTTCACATAATTACAAAGTGCAAATTAAGTATGTTGTGACTTTTGAGTTAATTCTGCGATGTAACAGAAAAGATTCTTAAGTTCAATACTTTAAAATGCATAGGTAAGTTGTATGTGAGGTTAAGCTTTTGTTATCCAAAAGATTTGGTGGCTATATGAGTGGGAGTAGACGTCTTGGTTTACTTTTGAGCTTAGATACATTGCTATGAACACAAACTGGACATTGTGATTTGTAAGTTAAATCTGTATATTGTGTTGCAGAGGCAATTATAAATTCATTGTTTTGGTTTATGTAAGCTGGTTGTGTCTATGTACTAGTGTGGTTGAAGAATGACTTATGTGATCACCCTTATATTGAATTTGAGATGATTATTTACTGTTGTGAATCATACTCAAGTGGGAGAATGTTAGAGTATGAGTGTGATTCTTACAGTTTAGTAATAATCATTGTTATTTTAGATTGGTATAAAGAGGTCTTAATGTGTTTATAAGAGTTAATTCAACTTTGGTTTGGATTGAAACTCTATTGTTGGCTCGAGAATAGAACTCATACTTATACAAGGATTTGGTCTTGTATTCCCTGTAGGATTGTAATAGGGCAATCTATGTTTAGTATAAAAACATAAGCCACTGCTCTCACAAAACATATGCTCAATATTGAACTAAGACCTATTGTTAGTTTGAGTACTTTTGGTTTTGCAAGAGAGGAGAAGGTGCACTGTTTAGAAGTCTACTTTGGCTTATTCTTCTGCTGCTTTTACGGGTTAGTTTGTCATTGTGTTTATCAAATTGTGATTTTAATACTTATATAAATTTGTGGTTCATGAGCTTAATCTCTTAACTTATATTTTGATAAGTTTAATCTTACATATATAACATTATAAGTTACCAAAATTGAAAACGCTGCATTATAGCTTCATTATGAATGAAAGAAAAAAAAAACATCTCTCTCAATATAAACCACAATGCTATCCCTTGACCATTGATCTCCTATTTGGTTACGCAATGGAATTTTCATAATATTCCTAGCAGAAAAGGACTTCCACTGAAACAGTAGCAACCGGTATAACCAAAGTTAATATAATTAGCTAAAACACATTATTATATACTCTATTCCTCCCCGTCTCCACTTTTTTGTTTGTTGTAATACTACCAATTTCTTTTGTTGTACCATAGATTGGGCATTAATATTTGAGCCTCACTACTTAGGCCTGATGTATGTAACAAGAGAGAAAACCCTTGTTCTATAAAAGGGATCATTCATCCTCACTTTAGAAGAGGAGAAAATCCTAGCCTCTCTAGCAACAAGCCTCCATAAACAATGTAACTTTCATTTTACATAGTGAAATTGGATTGACACTAGTGTGGATGTAGCCCTAACTTGGTGTAAACCATGATATATCGTTGTGTTCTTGTGCGTGTGTGTGATTTATGGTCGGATTTAGTGGTCCAAGATCTACCCAATTTTGTGCATCAACATCTTCTAATTGAGAAAATTCATTACTCGAATGCATATCATGAATATAATGCCCAAGTTGATCTTGAATTGCCAAGAGTTGACAAGTAGAATCGGAATAAAATTATGAAATCCCGCCCCCCGGATTTCACTATTTAAGTTTCATGGAATCGAGATCCGTTTGGATGGATATTGAGATAACTTGACATCAAGAATGTTTTCTTGCTTGGTTTCTTACAAGAGGAGGTATATATATATATATATGACTCGACCACCAAATTTTAACGATGATGTTCATCTTGGTTATGTTTGCAAGTTGGAGAGGTCGATTTAAAACAGGCTCCTTGTACCTAAAATGAACGATTTACCAGATTTCTTCTTCAGTTGGGGTTCAAATCGTCTTATGCAGATCGCTGCTGTTTGTTAAGCATGATGGTAAGTTGTCACTGTCTTATTATTATGTGTTGATGATATAATATTAACTGGTGATATGGTGCTGTTCAAGCTGTTGCTACTCGGTTGTCTAAAGAACTTGACATGAAGGAATTGGGAATTCTTGCTCACAGATTGAGTATCAACAGCAAGGTTGGTTTGTCACTCAGTCAATGACTCCATATGCATTACAGATTTACTGTAAGCTCATATGTTATTGTAAACCTTGCATCACTCGTCCGATATTGCTTATTTTGTCAGTTTAGGTTTGTCAGTTTATGCACAATCCTCTTGAATCTCATTTTGTTGCACTACTACGAAACCATTTATTAGTGTCGCTATGATAACCGACAAGAAACGTATATTACTGTCGGATATTAAGCAAAATCCGACAGAAAATGGATGCAGCGACGGATATAATAAGCGATAGAATTGCCAGCGTCAAGAAATGAATTTTCTGTTGGTTAAGGCTCTAAAACCGACAGAACTTATGTCGGATATAACTGATATAGAATATATTAATAATGAATAAATAAAAGCATTCTTTGTCGGATAAAACCGACATGGCACAATTTTGAAATTTGCTCAATGCTAGTGCTTTTAAAAAAAATTGAGAAAAATATGCACATGAATTACAAAACAGAGACCATTCTAACCATGAAACAAACTTAAATTTAAATTGACAAAATCCATTCTTCATCCATTAAAAAAATATATTTTAAATTTATTTGAATACATTGAATTTACTTAAATGTTTACACCAGGGCAAACAAAATCTAAAAAATAAAGTAAAAGAAACAACAAAACATTTGTTGACAACTTCATCTTCCTCAAAAGACTTGCACCTCTCAAACAACTTCATCTTTCTTAACTTCATCACAATTATTTAGGGCAGTATGCATACAAAAAAAAAAACATGAGTATAATGGAGACTATTAGATATATGGATGCAGAGACCATGCTCATTCTGGGTGGAGCATTTATACCTGTATTTCTGAGATCTGTGGATATCGTGGTTGGCGCTGCTCATTTTTCTTGTGGATCTAAAGTCTGACGTTGCTACCATTCCTTGTGTTCACCATCATCTCCAGTCGTCGTCTACAACACAAGCTTACGGACTAGGCTTGGATTTCACTATTGCATTTGTACTGGAATTAAGAAATTAATGAGAAAACGAGATCGATGCATTTTACCTTTGTGCGTCGACAAACCGAGACGGCTGAAATAAGTGAGCTAGGCTCGGGTCTAGATCCGGAAGTTTCTGACACGACACGAAAACGACACGAAAATAACGGGTTTCGGGTCAACACGATAATTTATCGGGTCATTATCGGGTGACCCGTTAATAACGGGTTCTTAACGGGTACGCGGGTAACACGTGGGTAACCCATTTTGACCCGTTAAGAAATAATTTATTTTGATAATTTTAAAGTTTAATTACTAAAAGATTTATTATAAAATACAATAGCCATATTAATATATACAATATATTCTATATTAAATATATAGTTTTGTATTATTATTCTATATAAGTTTTAAAAAAAAAAAGTTTTAGTCATTATTTTTTATTATTATGAGAGTTCCTTATTATCATTTCTAGGATACATTTTACTTAACATGTTGCTGTCCAAAATTAAAATAAACTAATATAGTATTTGTATAGGCAAGAACTAAGAAGACATACATACAAGTATGAAAAATGTGAAAGAATATATAAACACTCGTGATTCATCATTATTCCTCCACGAGTATGACACACCCCGTTCCGAAGGAGGGCATGTTGGCCGTCACGTGAGAGTGACGTAACCATTTGCACAGTACGGAAGCTTTAAGATACAATTTATAAGTTGATACACCCGAAGGTGAGTCCTAATTTTGTCCAATCTGTCAGAACACCGTCGAATTCCTCGTAGTCACCACACCCTTGTGATTCCTGAACCTGGAGGGGCGCAAAACCAAAATTGAGTGGGTCAGTAAAACAATTCTTTTCAAATCCAACTTTTCTCAAAACATTGTAACCCCTCTCCGTAAAACTTGTATACTTTCCCAGAAATGTAAAATATAAATATACATATACATTCTCAAAACTTCATTTTTACTATCTCAACATTTTTCTTTAACAATCATGCCATGCCATGTCTAATTCAACAGTTAAGTATGGATGCATCAACAATAATCATATCAGGTGCAAGAAAGTAATCAACCGGAGGCCCTCTAATAGCCCTGTACGGTTGAACCTAGAGCTCAAAATCTATCACTCTCACTCTGCCGGAGTCACCTCTGTGACCTGTCCGGCCTTCTGCACATAAGTCGAAACCACCTAATGTAGTCTGTACGACTTAATGGTTAATATTACGCTCTAGTGCTTTCTCATCAATCATATGTGCACATAATCTAAGGTCACCCACCAGTCGAAATCTCATTAACACTCTACGACTGGCCCGTCGCACCCACTCCGCGTGGACTGTGCGACCAGCATCTACTTGGATCCAAGGCGAGCGTGCGATGCGGTGAATACTATAAGCACTAAACCATGGTGCAGGATTTGAGCTCAATATACATCAACATCATCATAACAGTAATTAAATACTCACCTGATACTTACCTGTGCGTCCGCCGCACTAATTCATACATATGCATCATATATCAATTCATACTTTTCATATCATTTCATGCATGGCAAGTCAATTTACATTTCCATATATATTTCATATACTTCTATGCATGACCTTTCAATTCACGTTTTCATATAATTCTATATACCTTTCATTTAAAACATAATTTCATTCTAATTCAATTTCTGGGAAAACGTCAAGTATATATATATATATATACGGAAAACAAAACTGCCCACTCACCTGGAGTTCGCCCTACAACTCCCTAGCACAATACGCCAAGGCGTCATGACGATCGGCGCCTTGCACAACACCTAGTTCGCCGTGGTTTGGCCGGAAACTTCCTCGAAAGCCTCGGAGGTCGCCGGAAACTCGACTCCTAACTCGCCGGGGATTCGCCGGAAAAAGCCTCGAAAGCTCCGGCCAAACTTTGAACTTGTCGATCTCCGTGTTCTTACGTCCAAAAACTTCCAACGAAGTACTCCGAGCTTCCTTGGGACCTCACTAAGCTTCCTACGAGCTTGGTTTCACCTGAAATGGATACCATCGTGATCGTGGAGGTTCCAAGAGTTTGATGGTGGTCTTAACTCCGTCGTTGGTGGAAGTTTAAGGTTGTTTTGTGGTTGGTTTGTTCGAACGGAGAAGAAGAGTGACAGATAGAGTGAGAGAGTCGTGAGGGAAGAGAGAGAGAGACAACATGCAGAAAATAGGGAGAGGATTGAGGGGTGTGGGGATCCCACGTGGTCCTTTTCCAATCCCCAACTCCAAACCACAAAATTTTAACCTAAAAATCTAAGTTCCATCCTTATTAAATTCCATTTTATTTTCAAAACTTAGGAACCTAGATAATTATCAACTTGAGCTTCACATACTTAGTATTTCTTAAGGGCAATTTCGTCCATTCACAGCCACGAATGTAATATTTTGGAACGGGCTGTGACAGAGTAGATAATGGTTACACTTACATTATCGTTTAGATTTTTAAAATCCTCCAAACCTTCATGAATAATGTTTTTTATTTGAGGGAAAAATTAATAAAATTAATAATTATTATTGTATAAGTGTAAAAAATGTAAAAAAAATATACAATCACTCATAATGACAAACTTTACAACTTTCATGAAGGGGTCAGCTTCGAAATCCAACACTATAATTCATAAACCTTAAATTTATATTAAACCGTCAATTGCCATTTACGCTTTATTTTTCTTACTGAATTTCATTTTTAATATTTTCTTTTTTGAAAACATGATCATCTGGCGGATGTAAGAAGATGAACGGTTCAGATCTTTGATATCATGTTTCGATATTTATGTTTAACTGAAATATAAATCGATGTCATATAGTTTGTAGAAACTTTATAAACATCAGGCAATATTTTTACTTACCGTAAAACTCTGAATATAATATCAACGATCCAAACCGTTCATCTTCCTGCACCCTATAATAGATCAAGTTTTCAAAAAGAAAATCTGAAGAAAAAAAAAACAAAATTTGATGAGAACAATGAAGCGTAAATGTAAACAACAATCAATGGTTAAATTTTGATCTATGATTTATATGATTATAGTGGTGAATTACAAAGTTAAGCTCTTCATGAAAGTTGTAAAGCTTGTCATTACGAGCGTTTCTACATTTTTTTCTATATTTTTTTATACATTAATTAAAAAAATATTAAATACTTTAGGTAAGTGAAAATATACTTAAAAGAAAAGTGTTTTTATGTTTTGGATGTGACAATATGGTATGTATATACTTATTTAGTATTATGTTTTTCATTTGATTATTTATTGGTTTACAATATATTTTCCTTAACGGGTAACGGGTCGGGTCATATTACCTATTAATATTATCAGGTTGATTTCAGGTCGGGTCATTTTACCCGTTTATTTTAACAGGTGTTACACGACACTACCCGTTAAAATATCGGGTATGACACGAACACGAAAAACAAGATACGAATGCTATGTCTACTCGGGTCTACGAAGAAATGAAGGCAGATCTGTGTTCAGATTTGCAAGTTTCAGAATATGGAGCTGCAATACGAAACCAGAGAGAACCGATGGATGCTTTCGGCTTGGACGGATTGGTTTGACAAAAAAAGGGAAGCTTTGGTTTTGATTGCGAGCGAGTAAGGTTTTTTCTGAAAGCAAGAGGAATGGAAGAAATTGCAAGAGAAAGTGGAGAGAGATGGGGTAAACGGCTTATGAGGAATGACAACAATGAGAAAAAAGAAGTTGATAACTCAGCTTATATACTAACTTGCTAGGGTTTCTTGTGAAATCCCGTTCTTGGATTTCACTATTATAATCTACGTATTTGTATTATTGAGATTTTATATTACTTTTCGGGAATTTATATTAATTTATTTGAATTTGGATTTTAAATTAAACTAATGACGAAGTTTAAAGTTTAGAAATTAATTATTTAAAATTCGTAGACCTTCCGAGGTTACAATTTAAAATTTTGGGTAGAACTCGACCCTAAGAGTGCGTAGGTGAAAACCGTTCGCGAATCGGAGCTGAAACGAAGAAATTAGAGACGTTTTAGTTGTTAAAAAGAATTAAAAAAAGTTGAGAAGCTACCAGATGGCAATGGGGAAGAGGAAGGAATGGAGAGTGCGAGAGAGAAAAGGAAGGGGAGATCCAATCAGAGGGAGGAACAAGGAGGGAAAAGAGAAAAGAAGAAGAGAGAGAAAAAAGAAAGAAAGGAAAATGGGTGTTCCTCTCAACCCGACGGAAACAAGGGTTTCCGACTCCTTTCTCGGCCAAATTCTAGCCAACTACATTGATTAAACACCTGAGAAATACCCCACAACCTTCCCTCTTCCATTTTCATCAAAAAACTGATATCAATTTGGTCATATTTTGCGAGAATTGAAGCTGAGGGCTTCGTGGGGTGAACGGCAGTGATCCGCCAATTCTGAAAGGTGTTCCGATGACTACCACCACCAAAATGTTTCTCTTGGACCCAGGAGCAAACCACAAACAAGTATGGGCGCGATGGAGTTGAGAATGTGACTAATCGAAGCACACAATTTCAAGGGTTTCTGACGGATCGAGGTTGTTTTGAGGTGTTTCCCGGCTGAATTGGACTTCGGCCCAGATATGAAAGTTGTTCCTCTCATTGAACTCTACTTTCCTGTAAAATTTGAAGATTTTTTTTAAAATAGTTGAATTTTTCGGCAAGTCGGGGCGGCCGACCGCCACCCACGGCGGCGCGTGGCCAGTGGGTCGATGATGTCTACCTAAGTTCAATTTGATGCCCTGATTCCATAATTGATATCTGTATGATGTACTTTGATTGTTTGAAGTTAGTTTCATTATGATACATTACTTGATCAAAATATGAATCATCAATCCGACCGTTGGATCGTTATCAAACCCTATAGAATATAATATTTGAGGATAACAGGAACTGACGGATCAGGAATCCAACGTACAGATCTTCACGAATTAGATTTCTAAGTTAGTAAAATTAATTGTTAACCACCACCTAATTCTAGCAATTGGTGGAGATCCAACTGTCGGATCGCGATGAGATTTTAGTATGTTGTTCTTTGAGCATAATGTGGACCTTAAGAAGTTACTGATCTAAATCGTGATGTGCGAATCTTTCAGATTAAATTGCTAGGGTGTAGACCCCACTGTTAACTTGTGGTCAACAGGTCTTGAACTATTTGAATTACTAAAATTAGTATTACTAGAGACTCAGTGAAGCTTTACGGATTTGTCTTCGGTGAGTGACTTTAATATATGTGATATTGTGATTACGCGATTCTTTATATTAATATCCTTTGTGGATATGACATGGTTTTATAAATGTGTTTTCTGTTAAAATGTGATTCTTTTATAATTGGCCATTGATCTATTTTTATTAAATGTGATTTGATTCATGGATTGGTAATATTTGTGAAAAAGTGATTCGAATTGCATATTGAAATGTTTTGTAATCAAGGGCTAGTAAGGGACTATAGCCCTGCTTGGTTAATCCGTATTGGGGGGTCACTATCTACCTGATTATCTTGACCCTGCTTGGTTAATCAGCATTGGGGGGTCACTAGTGGTTCTGCTTGGTTAATCCGCATTGGGTGACCATACTATATATGGATCGCTCTTGGTTAATCCGCGTTGGGCGATCTTTATGGCCATGTATGCTTAGGAGTGATCATACTTGGTTAATCCGTATTGGGTGATCACTTACTGACAACTGTAGGAGTGACTTTGCTTGGTTAATCCGCATTGGGGGGGTTACTGCCTACTTGGTTACTTTTTCAGGGGTGTCTCTGCTTGGTTAATCCATTTTGGGTGGCCACTTCCTGTTTGGTTACTTATGTAGGCTTTGGCCGAACTACGTCCCTCTAGCCTTAGTTTTTAGTGTACATATGAACGATGGTTTTTGAGAATCTTGGTGGTTTGAATGGGAAAAGTCGTTGGATGTCTAGGTGACTCCTTCGGAGTTGTTAGAGACTTGACTTTGTTTCCATACTTACTTATATTTGAGGTCTATAAACTGTGATCGATGACCTTTCTTTTTATTGAATATCACATACTTGTATTATTGTCACTCACCCGAGCTTTGTAGCTTAACCGAGTTCTGATTTGCCAGTGCACCATTCCCTTGATATAGACACTAATTTTACATATGTCAGGTATGGGTAGATTACAAGAAACCGTTTGGTATTTTGGTTCCATTGAGTGGTCCAGAATCCGATGTTGTTGGATTCTGTTGAGTGGTCCGGAATCCTTGCTTTCGCTCATTCCCATAAATTAGTCTAGAACCCTAGATTCGAGTGAATGAGAATTACTCACAATAGATCTTGTGAATACAAATTAGAATTATCATGTTTATTACTCATAATCCAAGTATGGAATTATATAGAGTTCCTTTGTTAAATTCGTGAAATGATATGTTATTGCATTGATTGATTAATGTAATTAAATGAGAAGATCGTGCATCTTTGATTCATGAATTGATTAATTGATGGGATTGTGGAACGACACTGGATATGATTATTATTAGTATGTTTGTTTTAGTTGATCGATGTGGCTAGAAAATAATATTGTGCTTTGTTGATTCTTTAATATGTTACATGCTATGTATTGTGATTTTATGTCACATCTCCGCCCGGGTTGGATCATTTCCCGAGGCCGCTCCACCACCGTAGCACGATATTGTCCGCTTGAGGCCCTGACCAAGCCCTCACGGTTTTGTTTCTGAGAACTCACGAGCAACTTCTCAATGGGTCACCCATCTTAGGATTGCTCTCACACGAACTTGCTTAACTTCAAAGTTCCGATGGAACCCGAAGCCATTGAGCTCCCAAAATGCCTCGTGCTAGGTAAAGATGGGAAGATACATATAAGGCTTCCAGGATCCACTCCCCTAGGCGATGTGGAATGTTACATTTTATGTGGAGAAACATGATAATTTATGCGATGGATGAAGTGGAAATATTAATGGTCGTGTGAGATTGTTATGTAACCCTGAACCTAGAAATTTCAAGCATGTCAAGTTCTATTAATTGATTGATGAGTGCTATGATTTTTCACTTAAAAGTACTGTGATAAAAGTTGAGGATAATATTTGGATGAACTACGAATGACTTGATCCCTATGTAGGGTACGTAGGCAATCTAACGAGGAGGTTAGATGCAGCCATAAAGTGTATGAAAAATTTCTACGTGGTTGGATCATGAGTTGTGTTTGCTCATATCCCGGAGGCGGGGTATGTTAGAGATACGAATACTTAGTGACGTCATGTGTCGATCCTAGACGTATGTCGGAATCGGCCTGTGACATTTCTCTCACACGGGAATCTCAATGAACAACAAATTGAAAAAATTTTGGCGTAAAAATAATAAAATAATCAATTTCTGTCTGTTATAACCGCTAGAATACTAAAATAATAACCATAAGAAACTAAAATAATAAAATAGTCAATTTATGTTGGTTATAACCGCCACCATTAACTTAAAAACCGTCAAAATCTGTTAAAAATATTTTTTTTAAAATAATTCAAAAATACTGGCGGTTATAATAATTTTATGGCTGTTGCATCCAACACTAAATATCCGTTAGGAATTTATGTCGGATATAACCGATAAGATTTCATTGTTATCCGACACTAACTGAATGATGTGTCGGATATCTTTTATCCACATAATGGCTTATTAAACCGCTACAATAATCCGATATCTAAAGATAATATTATAGTAGTTTTGTGGAACTGTTACTACTACTCCAAAAATCTTATCCTACATTCCTCAAAATTGTTTTTGTTTTTGTTTTTAAATTATAGAAAGTTTGGAGTGTAAACTAAGATTTTTGAAATCTAAATAACAATTTCATTTGTTGCAATAAAGAGGATGTTGCGATATGGGTAATGTTAGGATGACTAACTTTTTGTAAACTAAATGATATTAAAGTTAATGGTATGATTTAGTGACACATCACTTAATTTACAAAGTTAGTTTATAAATTTAGTCTACTTAGCATTATCCTTAGGTCCCTTACACGGTATGGACCGATTGATTTGAAGGTTCGTACCGATGTTGATTAGGTTGGTGATCCTAATAGTGGTCGAGTAACAACTGGCTTTGTTGTGTCCCTTGGCTCTAATCCAGTTATGATAAAAAGTTTTAGAGCTCATTTAAATGTGCTTTTTAGAAACGTATTTTCTCTCCTTCCAGTCATTTTAAAATCACAACAAAATCACCGATGGTGAGCTCCCTTTAACCGTCTTTACAATTGGACCGGCAAAGAAAAGACTCAGTGGCGGAAAAATGAAAGAAGACGCCGCACCAGCAGCAGCAGCAGCAGAGGACTCTTCCTTCACGTCATGCAAAGACGTTCCCAATCTCCTCTCCTCTTTCGTCGACACCTTCGTCGATTTCTCCGTCAGCGGCGGCCTCTTCCTCTTGCCCCAAACCCCCAATCATCCCCTTCCCGTCTCCCCTCAAAATCACCAAAATGCCCTCACTGCCTGCCACAGTTCCAACGATCCCCTGCCCTTGCGCCCACCACTCCAAACCTATTACCCCCCGCAGGACCGGTTGGTCGCGATCGGCGATCTCCACGGCGACCTGGAGAAGACCAAGGAATCGCTAAGGCTTGCTAAATTGGTTGACCCGGAGTCTGGTAAATGGGTCGGAGGGTCCACCACCGTGGTCCAGATTGGCGACGTGCTGGACCGGGGCGGCGACGAGATTAAAATCCTCTATTATCTCGAGAAATTGAAACGAGAAGCCGCCAGGTGTGGCGGCACGGTGATTACGATGCACGGCAACCACGAGATCATGAATGTGGAAGGAGATTTCAGGTATGTGACCCGCAAGGGTTTGGATGACTTCAGGGTTTGGGCTGACTGGTATTGCATTGGGAACCGAATGAAATCGCTCTGTAAAGGGTTGGAAAAGCCGAAGGATCCCTTTGATGGGGTGCCCTTAGGGTTTAAGAATGTGAAGGAAGAGTTTGCTCATGGGTTTAGGGCTAGAATTGCAGCATTGAGGCCATCGGGTCCAATTTCGTCGCGGTTCTTGTCCAACAATGTGGCTGTGTTGGTTGTGGGGGACTCTGTTTTCGTCCACGGCGGGCTTTTGGGTCAACACGTTTCATATGGTCTGGAGAAGATCAATGAGGAGTTGAGGGAGTGGATTCATGGGTTGAAGGGAAGAATCGCGCCTGAGTATTGTCGTGGTGCTAATTCTGTGGTTTGGCTGAGGAAGTTTTCACATGAATACGAGGATAAGTGTGATTGCTCAGCACTTGAACATGTTTTAGCTACCATTCCGGGCGCAAAGAGGATGATTATGGGTCATACAATTCAAGAGTTTGGGATTAATGGTGTTTGCAACGAGAGAGCAATTCGGATTGATGTAGGGATGTCGAAGGGGTGTTCAAATGGCTTGCCTGAAGTTTTGGAGATCAAAGGGAATTCCGGTTTGAGGATACTGACTTCAAATCCACTGTACGAGAACAAGAAAAAATCTACTGTGCGTAATGAGATACCTGCATTTTTGCCGCAAGGACCGAAACAAGTTGAAGTGAAGGCTTAACTGTTTGAGTATTTATCCTAAACCTGATTATTCCTATTTAAAACAGATATGAATTTGTATTCTGTTGAACTATTATTCAGCTGTCTCTGGCAGTGTAGATAATTAATTATCAATAGTTCAAGTTGGAAACTGAATCAGTACTGAAACTTTGGTATTTTTCAATTTGTTACTATAGCTGTTTTGTTTCTTCAATGTGAAACATTCGTACTATCCCTTTCATCGAAACTGTTCTCTAGCTGAAATGTGGAGATGTGTAAAAGTTTAGTTTTGTAGTGTTTTCCATGTTTCTACTGTTTGTTAAACTTTCTGGCGTTGCTTGTGCTTGCGTATTCTTCTTCGCTGTCATTTTATCTGACCTATAGGCTTTTTTTGATGTGTTGTTGATTAGTCGTATCCTGACTTCGTCATATCTGCTGGAGGATAAGGATTGTTTTCTTGATATGCTTCCATATTGATTCTGATCGTTATCTCTGTTTAAACATTAAACTTGAATGCTCTTTTCAGCTTGTTTTGTTCACAGTTTTTCCGTAATGATTGATTTCAAAATAGACGTTATCTTGAAATATGGTTGTGTTTGAGTTCAATCTAAGCAAGCTTCAGAGATGTTATCGTGAAATAGAAAGAATTTTTCAAGAGCATGCTGTATTGCACTTATCCTTGCAGTTCTTCAGCTGCCATTATCACTCTTAGCCTTCTTTGTTTGGAAAACTGCCTCTACCTCAAGCTCGCCTGCAAGCTCCTGCTCACCAGGTATTAGAAAATTATAAGAAAGTTATAGAACTAATGAATGCGATAGCACCTGGAGTTGAGTTTATTCAAATTTAGTGATGTCTGTTTAAGCTGAAACAGATATGAGTTTGGGATTTAACCCCAGATAGTGCTTAAAGTGTCGATTGGCAAAGATAGAATGCAGGACACGGACACGGAAAGTCTTGTAACTTTACCTTCATTAATTCCTGAGGCGACATTTGTTTAATGGATTGGATCGATATATTCAACCATTTAGTGGAGACTAGAGATGATCAATGAAGTTGATAACGAACCATTGATCATCCAATTTTCTTGCTTAGACCTCTAGATTGCATTTGGTAGCTCCGGTAAATCGGCATACGGTTTTCTTGTTTTCGAGTTGTGAACAGGTAATAAACAGAGTTTGTTTGAAGTTCTGCAAGTGTTGTATGGGGAAGGAACAGAGCACAGGCTGTATTCTATAACGTCAAAACAAATTCTAAGATCTTGATTCTTGACATAACCAATGTGATTAGTTCATGCTGAATTTTATTTAGGAGTAATACTTAGGACCCATTTGGTTCGCGAATTAAGGGATCGAAAATGAGTATGAAACACTTGCTTATTTACTTTTCATTACAAGCAGTGCCCGCCTAGCGCTACCTAGGCGGCTGACTACCGCCACAATAAACTTTGGGCGTTTAAGAAATGAAAGGCATGTGCTTAGACCCGTTTAAGAACCCGCCTAGGTCGTGATTCTTAGTTAAACAAAAAATAGACAGTTTTCTATTTTCCATTTATCTTTTAAATAAATTGAAAGAGACTTGTTAGATACTTGGATGAACACTAATTATATGCTTGAAAGTGAATTTGAAACAAATTACTATACTTAGTACTAGTGATATTTCTCTTCACTTGTAAGTGAAAATTTTTAGTTTCGATTCTCTCCAAACGCGAATTTTGAACCAATAATTATGGTTAGCCTATTATGAGATTTATTACACTTCCTAACTCCTAACTCCTTAATGATATTTTAATGTAAATAATATCGAAGACATTCAAAAATATTCTTGTGTATTAGTACAGAAACTCAAACTAGACATTGGAAAGAAAATAAAAGATGGTTCCTAGTTATCATTTCCCAGTTTCTAAACAAGGGGATGGAACGTATAGGAATATGCATGGGACCTCTTCCAACATGGAAAAATAATAATTAAATTTAATGCATCACTAACCTTTTTCCCTCGAAGCATCACTAGTTATGCTTTGGTTTGTAAACTTTGACATCCAAATGCCAAAATGGGACCAACTTGCAGTAAAGCCTTTTACTGAGATTATACGAACAAATGACTGAACCAAAATATATTTATTTTTATGGGATCATGTATCACAGGTTATGTTTAGAAAAAAAATTTAGACATCGTTTGGTTTGTAGGATTGATTGAAATAGATAACTCATATTATTCAAGTTCAAAGTGTGTTGAAGTAAAGAAATGAAAATTTTGTGTTCAACTTAAACATAAAAGATGGATTATTGATTAAGAAAATTTATACGTTTCCATCCTCCAACAAAATGGTAGGATCCGAAGGGGTTAGTTTCTCTTGCTTGGTCCTCTTTTAATCCCTACAAAATGAAAGGTATATCGAAGGTCAAGGTAAATATACCTTGTATATAGGTACAAAACCGCTATATGCAAGGGATAGGTCTCATTTTGAGGGGATAAAATAGGACCTGGATCCTACCAATTTGTAAGAGGATTGAAAGTATAAGTTTTCTTAATGAGTGATCATTGCATATAGTATTGAAGGTATAAATTTTCTTCTTATACTCTAGACCCTAAACCTTCAATATGCCTTAAATATAATGGGTTATGTATTGTAATTCAATCCCAAATATCAAATATGCCTTATTATATTATATTGTTCAGGGAGTTGATAAGCTAATATGTTGGGCTGAGGAATAAGTAATTCAAGGGAAGTAACTTACTTTGTAGTTGATAGCTAATTTTGGGATCTTGGTTCTTTCTAACCGTCTTGTGCGAGTTTAGAGGATAAGGCTATCGTTGTAGTCCGACAACCAAATCTTATGTGTAGTTAGACTTGCCTAATCCATTTTCATCATTTCATTAAAAAAAATTGTGTTAGGATATTTTTCTTCTTAGTGTTAGAAAGTAGAATATGTCCCAACTCTCAAGTTTAAATCAATCCTCTAGCGTTGATAAAAGAAAATGTTAGGTTGATAGTAGCATACCGGCCATGTTATATTTCAACAGAGTTGATCTGAAAAGGCCTCAAATTAGTCTCTCTCAGCATTAATTCCGGTTGACAAAATTGGAAAAGCAAAACAGCTAAATAGTACTGGTAACAGTTAGGGATGTAGAATCCCATTCAATAATAATAATAATCATTGAGCTGCAAAGCCGGTGAGTATGGAGAAATTTTTTTAAGTTCTCAGTATTTAAACGGATATTCTAAATGTTTTAAAATAAGTAGAGGGACACGGAAAAATATATTATTTTTTTAACTAGTATCATGACATGTTGAGTAACACTTGAATACTCACTGCTGGAACGTTGCATCATTCTACAGTCCTAACACCGTTTTCCAATATTAATGTCAAACCCTCAATTAATGAACAAGGCCTAAGCCTCCCAGGCAGCTCATCAAACATGCTATATATAACAAGGCCCGAGGAGCTGATAAAAAGCACCAAAACCAAACGATACGTTTGGATTAAGCACTTTTGCACTGTTAGTATATCCAGCGGTAGCATTAGAAAGGGCTTAATTCTCAATGCAGATTTCTGTTGCTTTCCAAGGGGCTCTTCTGGGTCTCTGGTTCTGCTTCTTTGCTGCAAGCTTCTGCTATACCAATGGAGAGACCATTGAGGTAGCTAGAGAACAAGCAGCAGCCAAAGCTTTTTCAGGTAATCTATATACATATATAGAGAGTTTCCTTTAAGAAAAACCAAGTATTTCAAAGAAACATTAAAATGACAAGAATTTAATTTAATGGTTAAATGGTTTTGTATTTGCATGGTTTTCAGCAACGTTAATTTTTTAGAGAAGACATAAATAGTAAATACTACATGGTTCAAAACATTTGGAATACATTGCTGAGTGAACCGCCAGTTAAATCTCCCTATACATGAGTAAATATATATAGCAAAAAACAATTTCAAAACTAATGTTAGTTCCCTTTTCCATTAGTCTAATGTGTGATTAAGTAGTAGTTTTTTAATAATCATTTTGATGTAGTCTTCGTTATTAGTTAATCATATATTTGTTTTTTTCCTCATACGTAATAATCTTATGCATGTCTCTGTGTCTATACTATGTCCATAATGAAGAGTTGCAAAAAGCAGAAGCCGCAGAAGTCAATGAAGAAGAGAAATTTAAAGTGCTTCCACACAAGCCATTCTTCAAGAAGCCACCTCTCCCTAAGATTCCCATTGTAAAGAAGCCATTTCCACCAGAGCCCTTTTTCAAGAAGCCATTGCCACCCCACATCCCAATCTACAAGAAGCCACTCCCGCCACCAGTTCCGGTCTTCAAGATTCCTCCCTTTAAGAAGCCTGATTATCCGCCGGTTCCGGTTGTGGAAGTAAAGCCATTTCTGAAGAAGCCATTTCTTCCTCCACTTCCAAAATTCAAGAAGCCAATTCTACCACCTATTCCTGTTTACAAGAAGCCACTTCCTCCACCAATTCCAGTTTACAAGAAGCCGTTTCCCCATCCTGTTTTCAAGAAGCCGATTCCAACATTCAAGAAGCCGCCATTTCCTCCACATCCATTCCTTGGGAAGCCATTTCCTTCTATTGTTCCCTAAAGCTAGATTAGCTCGTTTCCCCTTCCAAATAAGTGATGATTAGCGTAGAAAGGTATTTATGAGTATATAATAAAGTCCTACATGGATTGTAACTTTATTATCTTGAGATTTTGTGTTGTGTTATTGTACTTGTTTAGTTTTGCTGTTATGCAGCTACCTTGTAATACAAGCTTTGCATTTATAAAATAAAATCTGAATGAGATCAGCAGCACATTGATATTTCCTGAATTAATACGCATATGGTGACTTCAACCCTTATGAATGAGATAAGCAGCAAATTGATATTTCCTGAATTAATACTCATATGGTGAGTGGCAAAAGAAGCTAAGAACTTGCTCAATTTTTGCAAGCAAGCAAAGAACCTTTTTTTAATAATGAAATAAATCTGAACTACTAGTTCTTTTTGTGCGAGATTCAGAGAGACGGATCAGCAGCCCATGCTATCCTAAAACTTGCATCTTATCATGACATGTGTTAAATTTTCTTGCAAAAGACATCGGTACAAGTAGGAATGGAAAATTCTTGTAATATTTTTTATTAATTTTCCAATGTAGTGTTTTCCTACCCCTGAATAATTAGAATTCTGTCGCATGCTAAAATGTTTGGTGCACACGCTCAAGCGCATTTGAGTCACCTTGAGAACAAGGTTGCAAGCTTGAACGTCTAGTACAATGAACCGGAATAACCTAATTACTTATAAGCACATGCAAGGTTCATTCTTTCCTGATGTGTGCTTAATACCCGTAACCTATGACAAATTGGGTGGCGTAAAACATATGTAGCCGTTAGGCTTCACATGTAAGATGAACTGCTACCCATGTCTGCAATGCATGGGCTTGTTGCTGATTTTACGCATTTCCAGCTGTTCAATCCTTTTCAGCCATATGTTCATCACGATATTATTCCCCCTTGGTAGGACATTGTAGGGCCATGTTACATTTTTTAACTAAACTTGTCAAGATTGTCCCCCTTACATTATTATTTCACAACTTTTTTCTTGGACGATATTATTTCTCAACTTCTCAACTTCTCAACTTCTCAACTAAGTAGTCTATAATAGACAGTCATATGCTACTTTACATCCTCAACTGGTGGTAGACTGGTAGTCATACCACCGATTTTTCTCCCAGACAAGCACTTGCCCTTAACCAAACCTTTGGGAGCAACACTTTGAAATCTTAGAGTTATCAATGCAGTTTGCCAAAATAGAGTTAATTTCTTGATATATTAGATGATTATTTCTCATTACAAGATGAACATATATATAGGGAAAGAAAGAAGACATAGGACCTAATTTTGCCTAACTTGCCTAACTTGCCTAACTTACCTAACTTGCCTAATTTACATAAAGAAAGTTGACTAGCCTAACTTCACTAGCCATCCAATACTCATGGCTGCTTTTAGTTGACACTCCCCCTCAAGTTGGTGCGTAAATATCTCGAATGCCCAACTTGCTGAGTGAAAGATGGAAAATCCTACTTGACACTGCCTTTGTTAAAATATCTGCTAGCTGGTCATCACTCTTCACATAAGGCAAGTTAATGGTACCATCAACCAACCTTTCCTTGATAAAGTGCCTATCCACTTCAACATGTTTAGTACGATCATGTTGAACTGGATTATGAGCAATGCTAATGGCAGCTTTGTTATCACAATAAAGTTTTGATGGCTTTGCAGAATTAAAACCTAATTCTCTCAACAAAGTCCTGAGCCATAACAATTCTTGCACACCATGTGCCATACCTCTAAATTCAGCTTCGGCACTGGATCTAGCCACTACATGTTGCTTCTTACTGCGCCAAGTAACTAGATTTCCTCCAACAAATGTAAAGTATCCAGAAGTCGATCTGCGATCAGTTACTGACCCAGCCCAATCTGCATCAGTGTACCCTTCAACTTCTTGATGTTTGTGATTGGAAAACATCAAGCATTTTCCAGGGGCAGACTTCAAATACCTGAGAATGCGTTGTACAACATCCATGTGGGCTTCACTTGGCCTGTGCATAAATTGACTCACTACACTTACAGCATAGGCTATGTCAGGTCGTGTATGAGACAAATAAATCAACCTCCCAACTAATCTTTGGTACCTTTCCTTGTTAGCTGGAACTTGATCATGATAGTCTCCCAATCTATGGTTTTGCTCAATTGGTGTGTCTGCAGGTTTACAAGCTAACATCCCAGTCTCAGTTAATAAGTCTATAACATATTTCTTTTGAGAAAGAAAAATGCCATGCTTTGATCTTGCAACTTCAATACCCAAGAAATATTTCAAAGTACCCAAGTCCTTCATTTCAAATTCCTTGGCTAGATACTTTTGAAGTTTTTGAATTTCCTCGACATCATTACCTGTAACCACCATATCATCCACATAAACAATTAAGGCTGTAAGTTTACCTCTATCATGCTTAAGAAATAAGGTATGGTCAGCTTGAGTTTGCTTGAACCCATAACTTTTCATTGATTGAGCGAACCTGCCAAACCATGCCCTTGGTGATTGTTTCAATCCATACAAGGACTTTCTTAACCTGCATACTTTGCCAATATCGCAAACGGTAGTGAATCCTGGAGGAAGATCCATGTATACCTCTTCATCCAAGTCTCCATGTAAAAATGCATTTTTTACATCAAACTGTCGTAGAGGCCACCCTAGATTTGCTGCCAATGACATAAGAACCCTAATAGTGTTGATCTTTGCTACCGGAGCAAAAGTCTCCTGATAATCAATGCCATAGGTTTGAGTATAACCTTTGGCTACCAGTCTAGCCTTGTACCTCTCCACTGAACCATCAGCTTTATGCTTCACTGTGAACACCCATCTACACCCAACAGGTTTCTTGCCTTCAAGAAGTGCAACCAGTTCCCAAGTGGAGTTTTTTTCGAAGCGCTTCCATCTCTTCAATCATAGCCTTTTTCCATTTTGGATCTTTAAGAGCATCCTGTAACTTATTAGGAACTGAGACTGATGACAATTGGTTTGCAAAAGATATATAAGAGTCTGACAAGCGATGAGATGAAACAAAATTAGATATAGGATATTGAATACCCTTTGTAGAAGAATGACCATAACGAACAGGGGCTATCCCTCGATTTTCTCGAATAGGATAACGAGAACCCTGAGACTCACGATGTGGTTCATTTGAATCATTTGGACCATCACTTAATGAAATCTCATGATTGGACTCATCAAATATAGTAGGCTGAAGATAGGGAGAATGAGTGGTTACCTCAGGATAATTCGTACGAGTAGCAGCTGATTGGTCAGAGAGTTGGTCAATGTGGGGATCTGTCTGTGGGTGGTCTATCTCATCATCCCTTTTTTCTTTATCTCCCTTTTTTCTTGTCCTCTCATACACCTTCAATATTTTTTCACCTTGTGCCTCATCATTAGGCAAATTTGCACCATCACCGACATCAGACAAGTGTTCATCACCAATGTCAAGCGGCAACTTCTCTTCCTCCTTACTCCATATCTCCCCCTGAAGAGAAGTGGCCAAATCTTTTTTTGAAAAAAATGCCTCGTGTTCCCGAAAGGTAACATCCATAAAGACAAAAAATTTCCCAGTGGGAGGATAGTAACATCGATACCCTTTCTGAGTAGCAGAATAGACAATAAACACACATTTGATGGCTCTAGGATCCAACTTATCCCGATTTTGCATGGGGACGTGAACGTAGCAGACACAACCAAACACTTTTGGAGGAATATGAAGGAGTGAAGGAAGAGAATGATATTAGGAAAGGGTTTGGATAGGTGTTTGAAATTGGAGAACACGTGATGGCATGCGATTGATAAGAAAAACAGCTGTGTGAATGGCATCGCCCCAAAAACGTTTAGGAACGTGCATAGCAGAACATAAAGAGCGAGCCACATCCAAGAGATGACGATTTTTACGTTCTGCTATACCGTTCTGTTGAGGAGTATGTGGACAAGATGTTTGATGAATGATACCGTGTTGTTGAAAAAATGTTCCAAGTCCATAATTCAAATATTCTTTCCCATTATCAGATCGAACGACTTGAATTTTAACATGAAATTGGGTTTGAATCATTTGATGAAAGATTGGAAAAATAGACATAACCTCACTCTTATTTTTTAGTAAGTATACCCAAGAAACTCGAGTGCAGTCATCAATTAAAGAAACAAAGTATTTAGCACCAGTATAAGTAGGAATATGAAATGGTCCCCAAACATCAGAATGAATAAGAGAGAAAGGAACATTACTTTTATGGGAACTTAAAGGAAATGAGACACGATGATTTTTAAAAAGAATGCAAGTTTCACAATGGAAATCAGAAACTTTGACTTTAGAAAATAAAGAAGGGAATAGATATTGCAGGTACTGAAAGGAAGGGTGTCCCAATCTTTTGTGCCATAACCAAATTTTTTCAGAAGCTTCAAATTGTTTGGCCTCCACTTGACAACTGTAACTTGTCTTCTCACAATCTGGTGGTAAGTCCAAGTAGTATAGACCTCCCTCTCTCTACCATGACCAATCAATGTTTTCGTTCGAATATCCTGAAACCAACAATGGGTAGGAGAAAAGATGGCAAGACAGTTTAGTTGATTTGTAAGTTTACCAATGGTAAGCAAATTGTGAGAAAGTTTAGGAACATGTAAAACAGATGAGAGAGATAAGCCTGGTGTTAATGAGATGGAGCCTGCTCCAAGCACTGGAGTAGAAATACCATTAGCAACTTTAACGGTATTTAAAGGTGGAGTAGTGTGAGAAACAAACCATGTAGAGTTATTGGTCATGTGGTCAGAAGCCCCTGAATCAATGATCCAAGGTTTATTGGGAGGAACAATTGTAGTGTTCAAGGCAAAACCAAAGTTACCTGCATCGACTAAGGAAGTAGAAGCAGTAGTTGGAGAAACTAAGTGAGCAGATTGATCCACCCGAGGTATGGAAGGCGTTGGTGTCAGGTGTGCTTGTGATCCACCAATGCATTTCTTTTGATTTTCCTTCTTTTGAACCCACTAATCAGGATATCCATGCAGCTTGAAGCAAGTGTCTCTAGTATGCTTATCCTTGTCACAATAAGTACACTTCCTTGTATCAGTAGTTTTGGATCCACCTAATCGAGAATTGAAGACTCCACGGGGAAATCGAGACGGAGCAGCTACCATGGCGGATCCTTCCACTTGTGGGCCAACCAACATAATGGTTTGTCTACTTGCTTCAGCATTCACAAAAGCATAAGCAGCACGAACAGAAGGCATAGTTGTTTGAGTCAAAACTTGACTGCGAACATGATCTAAATGAGGATCAAGACCAGCCAGAAAATCATACAATCTTTCTTCCGAAATTTCTGTCTCTCGGGTAGCAATATCAGCAGCGCACTTCAATTTTCCAGGACGCAAGAAATCAATTTCTTGCCATATTTGCTGAAGTTTACCATAATATGCAGATAAAGGTTCTCCATTCTGGCGAGTCGCCAGTGCTTGACGGCGAAGTTCGTATAACTTTGATGCATCTTTTTCAATTGAGTAAGTTTGGGTAACTGCATCCCAAACATCTTTTGCAGTAGAGAGTCGGAGAAAAATGGCCCGTACATCTCTGGTCATGGAGTTGAGTAACCAAGATTGAACCATGGCATTCTCTTCCTCCCATATAGCATACAATGCATCAGCTTCTGCTGGTGCCATTTTTGTTCCACTGACATAAGACCATTTACCTCTGCCAGTGACGTAGATGCGGACACTTTGGGACCATGAGGAATAGTTGGACCCATCCAACTTGTCTGTGGTGATATGTAGAGACATATCACTTTGAGTAACAGTAGCTGAAACAGTGGTCTTGGAGTCACCCATTATTACTGCCTCAGAGGTTATGGGTAAATTTGTTGGGTGATTCCAACGGGTATGGCTTATGGGGTATTGGGTAGTATATTTTTCCAATGGGTATGGCTTATGGGGTATTGGGTAGTATATTTTTTTTTGTGGAAAGATTTCTGGGTTTTGCAGAGATACTGCAAATGGGAAGAATATGGGAAAAGATGCAGCGGAATATGTATGGTCAACAAGCTGGATATGGGTAATAATGTTGGTAGATATGGCCAAATGAAAAAAGAGTAAGATTGGGTTGGTATGAAAGTAGAAGACCTGCAGAATAGCAGGTCTTATTGGGTAGATGGCAGTAGTGCCAGTAAGTGAATCAGAATAGAAACTCTGTTTGGATCAGAATGGCTCTGATACCATGCCAAAATAGAGTTAATTTCTTGATATATTAGATGATTATTTCTCATTACAAGATGAACATATATATAGGGAAAGAAAGAAGACATATGACCTAACTTTGCCTAACTTGCCTAACTTGCCTAACTTACCTAACTTGCCTAATTTACATAAAGAAAGTTGACTAGCCTAACTTCACTAGCCATCCAATACTCATGGCTGCTTTTAGTTGACACAGTTCAATAGTTAGTACTCTACTGAAAGGGACCTAACTTCGAAGTTGATCGTATAAGTCAAAAGTTATAACTTTAATGTACTAAACGGACCACCAACTCACATTTTCATGCTCGCCAGTCAAATAATATATACAAATATACCTTTCCAGGATGTGTGATTTCTCACAGGCTAACTACAACACATACGATATCCATTCTTGTGTTTGAGAAAACGAATAAATGGTCATGTACATAAAAATGTCGAAGTATGTTTCTAGGATTCTTCTTTACAAATTTCTTCATGTAAAAGAAAAACAGTGCATCAAGTGAACCATCAAACAGACGATGCTTCTTCAGCCGAACAATACTAGCTTGACCCGATCTACTAATATCTTTTATTGCCTTAACTTGTAACTCAAGGTATATATAGGTTATTCAACTATAACAAGTAATTAACTTGATCACATCATAAATGGTGCTACTCTGCTACGGACGATTCGATGTTATCAAAATAGGATGAGTATATATTTCCACCTAACTATATGTATTTCTGTCTCTAGGCCTTGCACTGCGAGAAGCTTCTAACTTTGGTGATGAAACACGTAAAAAGCAGTTACACCTGATTTTCCACATCGAAAAAAACGAGTATTGGGGGAGCACGAGTTTAAAAAGATGATGAAGTAGCTAAAGGCGGCGTGTGGCTTGACTCTGGTTCCATGCAATTCAAGGGACGTAAACAAGGGGGGCAATAAGCAGTGCTAGCATTCTCATAGTTAAATTCCACCTGATTGCACTTCTCATCTAATTCATCAAATTCCTTGGCATTCTGAAAGGAAGTGTCAATCCAATGTAAGTTCAAAATTTGGACAAAATCAAGACTAAAATGAAAAAATCAATTGTTCTTAGTTAATGGAAAAAAATGCACCCCAGGAAATACTTAAAGATGGCTTTATTCAAAGCAAGTTAACAGATTGATTCAACAAACAAGCTGCAATATGTAAGTGTTGTTTCCATCACAATTCAGTAAATATACAAAAATAATTTCAGAAATATACCTGAATGGATAAAAGGCGGAATGCAGGAAGAAAACGCATCTTGCAGTACACATTAAACATCAACGTCAGCACCAGAAGTGGAATTGTGGAAATGGATGCGGCTGGTTTTGATTTCAGTCCGAAAAGACCAATCATAGTGATTTGCATGAGAATTATTGCAACGAGAATATAATGATGGATGTAAGGCCAATACTGTCCACATGTCTCATAAATAGTCTCATAAACATCTTCAATCTGCAACATATCAGAAGTCTATAACACTTGTAATTGATATCAAAGTGCACAAAATGCTCAACTTCAGTACAAAATAAGTTTCAGCAATTAAGTCTTTAAAGTCAGAGGTGCAAATAATATATAGTACTTATAATTGAACACAAGCGGTCTAACCTCCGGGGTGGACCCCAACCCAAAGGCACTACATAGACTGCCTGTTTTGACCCATGTTCCCCTTATCGTCTCAGTTTCCAGAGAATGTCTACGGTAAGGTTGATAAGGTATTGCGGCACATTCCCTAACAACTTGTGCTGCTGGTAGCTTTCTAAAAGCTATGACAAATAACAGTTTCAACAGCTAGTAAATGAAAGCATTGAAAAGGTTGAAGACAATAAAAATTCTGACACCTGAACCTTAGGCTGCATCTAAATGCAAAATGTTTCTAGAATGATAAGTATTTGACACCCTATATTGAGCAGTGGATAAATGTAGCTTTTACATAGATTCGACCTCAAATTACATAAAAATAAATATAAGTATATTCGCAACCACTTTTTTAAAAGAAGATGAAAATCTTGGTCTCGTTGTTTCTCCGTAATTTTGTTTAGATTACAAATGTTAAGTGGGAGAAGAAATGAAAAAGCACACCTACAAAAATGAACCAAAATAATGTAGGAGCAGTGAATTTACATGAACAGACGTATTCATAGGAACGATAACAAGGACTTTGATACTGTATGCAAAATTGGGGAAGTTAACCTGATTTATGAACACAGCATAGCCGAGCAAGAAGTAACCAATCAAAAATGGGAGCAGAAGTGGTGCCACAACTGCATATACTGTACCGATCAGCACAGACAGCGAGACCAAAGGAATGATTCTGAAGTAAGGTAACGAATAAAGATAAGGAGTTTTCTCTTTTCCACGGCCATATGTACAGGACCTTATAGCATCCCAGCAAAGCAATCCAGGTTGAAGGATCTCCAACGAAAACCCCGATAGCCCATCTGTCAAAATATATGTCATAAAGAAATCTGCCTGAAACATAAAAAATAAAGTTGAAGTCAATAAAGAAAAAAGAATTATGCAACACAATGCAAAAAATTATCTGAGAATCCACAACTATTTAAAATTTATACAAGGTTAAGAAAAAAGCAACATTGAAATAGCTTTGAAAATTATGAAGAGAGTGAAATAAAACGATACGTAAACTGAATATTACAAAAGTTTAAGAACAACTCACTTGAGCAGAGACAGCTCTAGCAAGGCGACTGGGGAAATCTTTTGGGTGAGTAAAAGATTCACCAATTTCATCTAATAAAGAGCCAGATAACAAGCTCCAAAAGAAGACGTTTCCAACTAGGAAATAAAAAACCATGTTGCACGCTTTTATCTCCTCCCTGCTCTTTGAGATACATCCTGATAGTTTAGCCATTCCAAGCATCGCAAATGGAACAATGTAGATAAACAATTTCAGAACGGCACTCGGAAGATATCCGGTTATGACAGAGCTTAACCCTGGTCTGTACATATCAACATTATCTAAGGTGTCAAAATCATAAACACTAGCTATAACAAAAGCAGTACAAAGTTTGCTTAGAGAAGCTCTGAATTCAGAACCTTGAATATTCAATTCACTAAATATGAAAATTCTAAGGACAACTTTTTGCTTCATTGGACGGCTGGACTACTTCTATAACAAGGCTAGCTCAAGAGAATATTTTCTGTTAACCAACAACAAACTTCCAACTGTTAAACATAGCATGTATTGGCTTCTACATGAAATCGATGAAACTATTTTTCTTTCGAATCTTTATACTAGTGATTTAAATGTTTAATTTAATGTTCCAAAAGTTATGAATTGATAGTCAGATTGCTGCATTAATTAAGGCCTATATTCCATAAGTCAAAGATTCAACAAGCACTCATGATTTTCAAGCAAAAAGAACGACAAGAAAATCTTACATCAACTGTAAAGCCATGGCAGGAGGAAACCATTTCTTTAATTTCTCAAATTTGGCAATTCCTTGGACAGCAGTGACTGGGATGGCAAAGAAAATTGTAAGAAGGGAGGCTGCAACAATAACTCCAAAATTGCAGAGCGGTAAAACTCTGACTGGGATTGCCAAATTTCTCCATGATACATTCCTGGGTTCTGGAGCATAGTCAGTGATCCAAAGAAGCGGATTTGAGTGCTGCTGAGAGTGGGCAGCTAGGGCGGCACCCAACCGAGACTTAAATGTAACAAAAGCAACCGGCAATTCCTACAAATATAAAAGAACTCAGGATGGTTATTGTACTTACTTATCGAGTCTAGTTTGCTAACTTATTTGATAAGTTAGAAATTAAATGTATACAATTATGCAAAAGTAGGGGAGAAGATGGTTCTGGACTGTCTATAATGAAGGGAAAGTAAGCTATGGGTATGGAAAGAACTACAGAAAAGAAAATCTATAACATTAGGCCTTTTTTAGTGGAATAACAATAGGCTGATGACTTGTGCATTTATTTATTTTTGTTTTGTTTTGAAGCGGAAAACAACTAGGAGTGTGACAGGATGGTTATAAATTCTTTGTGTAAGGTGTGTGTGGTGGAGAGAGGAGAGAGGAGAGAGGAGAGAGAGCAAAAGGAACATATTCCTAATAGCCGGTAGTCTACTAAAATAATAAAAATGATTTGGCATGTGCATCTGATAGATATACAAATGAATAACTAGAGAACATACATGTTCCCAAACAATTTTATACGATGTGTTATTAAGGCTACTGTCACTGATAATCACCTTTTCGTGGAGCATATCTTCACACTGTAATTGGTGTATCTTGTGATGAAGTTCTTCAAGATTTTCCTCATACACTGATATTTTCTCTGAATCTTCATGGGATGGATTCAAGAGCAAAGGGGTTTTGTTATGTTTCTTGACCACAGACCGCTTTCTCAAGTCTTCTATCTTTTTTTCAATGGATTTTGCCTGGTTCTACACATTATTTTATCTTGATTAGAGGACAATCAGATATATGATACAGTAAGACTAAAAGAAGGATAATCAACCATAAGAACTATAAACGTTAACAATAAATCATAGTTCCACATTTTAACACTCAACAATTTACCATAAAAACACAGAACCATTAACCCTCATCAAGAATATGACCATTGTCCTTATTACTATGTGTTTAACCATTAACCCTCGTCGCAAACAATCCCATGATATCTCATATTATCAGAGGAAGGCATAAACACATACAATTATCAGGAAGTTAATTCTCTAATATCTAATCTCACGTTCTAAATATAAAGAACAGAGTGCAAGGGATTAAAGCATAATAAACTGAAGCAGGGAGCTAATGTGATGAAAATGTTCAAGCCTTACCATCAACCCCTTAAATTCTTTTCCATCATACAAAATCTGATAAGAATGATACGCATACGGGTAATGCTTAGAGAAGAACTTATTAACACAACACCCACGAGACTTGTGTTCGCTGCAGAAAGGAATTTCCCGAACCAGAACAGTAAACTGATTAGGCTGATGCCTAATGTTCAGAAGTTGCTGAATCCTTTTAGCCGAAATCTCCTTATATTCCTGAAGAAGAAACGATGCAGGAAGTCACCTGTTACGTAAACTCATCTTAGTGTTAAGGGTCCAAGAAGCAAACATTATTAATTCAAATAGCTTCTTATTCTTAGACTAACTAATTCTTGAATATATGGATTGTGAGAGTGTAACATTCACCTTGTACAATAGGTATACGCCATACAGAGATATAAACCATAGACATGAAAAGTGCACCCAAAGCCTGTGGAAGTTGAAAACTTGGTAACGAAAGTAACTGTGACAGAATCCAATCAACTGCAAAACTAAGACAGTCTCACCAGTTGGAACCCGGACTAATGTTAGATATTGAGAAAGAATCTAAGGTATGGTTGCTCATAGCTGTAAGACCGCCATTATAATTTACTGGAACAAGTACCGCCAATCCAACAAGGGAGCATACCACAAAGAATTTGATACTACAAAGAAGCAAATATATCAAGATATAGTTAATTACAGTGTTCACATTTCATATAAGTATAACTGTAGCCATAAAAAAATTCTTAAAATTTGTAACTATACAACAAATGCTTTACTCAAAGACGCCAAAGAAATAACTGAAATAACGAACCCAAGCAATCTAAAATTATCATGGGTTTGATTTCTCCAAACTCTATTTTGTACACACCAATATAGTTCTATGTACTGGTACTATATACAGAACGAGAACTATATTGGTCAGTATAAAAATCTGCCTTTTCTCCTCATTAACTAATGCCTTAAACTTTTTCTTTGAGAACAAGCGATGTTCTAAACTAATATTCACTAAAAGGAGTGCGAAGTTTGAACGCGAAATGCATTTGGTTGAAGAGGAACGCTCTGATCGCAATCCACCATTTGCACTCATGCATCAACTTTTCTTTCAATAACTTGGGTTTCGCAGCATATTTTATAAAATAATGCATTTTTTTATTCTCACATATATCAACAGAAAACGTTAGTGGGAAAAGGCTTTGTTGTTGTTGTATATATCTTACAGAAGCAGAAAACGTTAGTAAGAATAAAACGAAGATTAAGAATTCAAGATGAAGCGGAACTTTCACTTATGTATTTAATTATTATCTGTGCTACACTAAGTTAATCTAAATTAAAAGAATCCGAATTTGAGTGTAGAGAAGACCACATCCTTCTAGCCAACTTATATTAAGTGGACAAATCAGTAAATATGTCATAGGCATAAAAATAAAACGATGTAGATGTTATTAATGGAAAACAAAATCTGCTATAAACTCCAATTCTGTATAGAAATAACGAACCCGAGTTTGAAGAGCCTAATGATGATAAGTGCGTCGAGGCCATTTGATTGCAGGATTTCATCCTCGGAGACGCGAAACGCGCGGGAAATCCATGTAACAGAAGGGAGGAAGCGGCGGAAACCGACGGACGACGAGGCGTAATTATCATCGAAGTCGGGAATGTGGCGGTGGCTCTGGCGGTGGGATTCAGAGAGGCGGCGAGGATAGTAAATAGGGGCCTTTGAGGGCTGTTTCTTGAGGACGGAGAAGAGGGTGAGGATGAAAAAAGCCAACCCTATGTTTATGGCCGCTGAAGCTATCAGGCTTTCAGGGTTCATGATCTCTCTATCCTAGTTATAGATTGATTTGGTTGGAGGTTGGAGGTTGGAAGAAGAGTGAGAAGAACTCTGAGGGAGGAGAGAGAGGGGGTTGATGTGCATGCAAATGAGAGAGAGAGAGAGAGAGGTGAAGAAGTTGGCAGGTCTGGTGGGTACGTGGCGGAGTTTCATGTGAAAGATGACGCATATAACTGATTGGACGTATATATGTTGCATATGCGACCGATCGAGTTTGTTTGCTGCTTTTGAGGGGTTCAAGTTTGAACCTTGTAAAATAAAATTTTGTAAACTACTATTTTCTTTTTGGGAAAATAACATTATCTCATATTATTGATTCGAAAAAATTACAAAAAATAAAATCTTCATCAACCCAATTTTGCAAGAGACCTCTAAATGAAGAATAAAAGTTTCAACAAAAAGAAAAGAAAAGAACAAATATGGTGCCAAATAAAAATGAATCCTAAAACATAAATGCAATTTGAGATACATTGATTATATTATGGCCTTAGTCCTTATAAATAGTGTAGTATTATATCCATGTGAGTCTATTTCGTCCAGACCCTTGGGTACTTATGCTAAGGACATTGTGTGTTTTAGCCTTAGCATGTTGTTAATCAACTTGTCTGTGTACGGGAGAGTATCACGCAAATTAATAGTCCATTGTTATACCCATCGGACACTTTGGGTGTATACATGCTAAGGACACTGTGAGTGTTTAACCTTATAGCTTAAGACGATTTCCAAAAGAGATGTCAAGAATGTTAAATAGAATAAAAAACAACAAATTTTTTCCAACCGATGTGTTTTATCTGATGTGAATTTGCCGTCTCCCATCCCAGGCGTTTCTTTTGACAGCAACGTCAAATCCTTTCCAATTAAATTATTTAATAAATGGCTCTCACATCCACCAATCACATGATGTACCCAGACCAATTTGCACAATTTTTTTACAATTTTTATAGCAATAGGACCTAGAATATATAATAAAAAAATAATTTGACTCATCATTTGGAAAAATGAAAATTTAGCATCTGCATTCAAAATGCCATGTCAGCTCTTAATTGAAATTTGACAATCTAAATTTAAGGGTAAATTACACAATAGCCCCTCAGGTTTGAGGTTTATTACAATCTCATACAACATCTTTAAAACATTTCACTTTCATACCTCACCTACTATTTTATTTCAATATAGTACATCCGTTACATTTTCCATCCATTAATCCGTTAAGTGCTGACATGGCTGCCACATTTGTGCCATGTGGCTGCCAAATATGTGCCACGTGGCAAAAAAAATTTTAATTTTTTTTAAAAAAATCTGAATCTTCTAAAATAAAAATAAAAAACTGCAAAATGCAGGGGCTCAGGTTTTTTTTTTAAAAAAATTAAAAAAACTGAGAAAACATTTCACTTTCTCCCCCTTCGCAACTTTCTGTTCCCCTCAATTCCTCCCTCCCTCACTTCGATGCACCCACCACCACCCCCTACATCTTTTCGGACTTCTTCAGCCCAACCCACCCCAATTAAATTCCTTACGAGTCTTGCCGTTTGTTCTTTGATATTCTATTAGCTCCTTCAAATTGGGACTTTATTCAACAGGAAAAGGAATTTGCAACTGGGGATGTTGGGGTGAGAGAGAGCCAGAAAGGGTTGTTGGGTTGTGTAGGATCTGGGATTACAGTGGCGGTGGGTGCTTCGAAATGAGGAAGAAAGCAGAGTTGATGGCGACCCAAACCACAATACGTTAATTTTAGCTTGTTGGGGTTTGCTCTGACATCGACAATGAGGGCGACGGTGTGTGCAGGATGATTGCAGGTCATCGATCTAACCAGAAAACAATGAGCGCTTGAAGCGCGACTAAGGGAGGCATAGTAATCGAGGAAGACGATGCGTCGAAATGGCGTCATTGCTATCTTCAGTCGACAAATCAACGCTGCTGGCGGTGGAGACTGTGTCTCGGTGGGTTGGAGGCTGTGACCTAGAGGGGACGAGAGATGCGGCCTTGGGTTCGCCGGTTTGGAGTTTTTGAATGGCGCAACAATGGCAGCCATCGATGAGATCTCCCTCGTGCGAGAAAGAGTGTATTTTTTATCATTAATTTCTTCTTGCAGCAGCGTCGCCGGAGAGGATCGTCGGTGTTCGTCACGCTGCCTGGGGGCTGCGATGGTGATGGGGAAGGGCTGCGGTGGTGATGGGATGATAGGGAAGTAGGTCGAGGGGAAGGTTTCTGGGTTTGTTTGCAGGGGTGGAGGGTTTCAAATTGCGGTTTATGGGTTGCCGACGAGTTTGCGATGGCGTGGGGGGGTTTGCGAGGGAGTCGGCCGTGGAGAGAGAAGCGATGAAGGGTTGTTTGTGGGTTGCAGGGGTGGGGCGATGGGGTGTTAGGGTTTTGTTTTTTATTTTTTATTTTTTTAATTTAGAAGATTTAGGTTTTAAAAAAAAATTAAAAAATTTTTTTTTTTGCCACGTGGCATACATTTGGCAGCCACGTGGCACAAATGTGGTAGCCACGTCAGCACTTAACGGATCAATGGATGGAAAATGTAACGGATGTATTATTTTGAAATAAAATAAAACGTGAGGTATGAAAGTGAAATGTTTTAAAGATGTTGTATGAAGTTGTAATAGACCTCAAACCTGAGGGGCTACTATGTAATTTACCCTAAATTTAACATCTTCATTGGAGATGCTTTAACATGTTAAGTACACAGAAATCTGTATTGGGTTACAAAAATTATGAGGAAATACAGATCAATATACATGTATATGTATCGTGTTATATAATTTATGAGAAATACATGTGTACTTGTACTGTGTTACGTGGATTACATTAAGTACTTGAAAAAGTATTATTCTTAGACTTGGCAGTTTCTGACATGACACGAAAATAATGAGTTTAGGGTTAACACGATAACTAATTGGGTCATTATCGGGTGACCCGTTAATAACGGGTATACACGTGGATAACTTGTTTCGACCTGTTAAGAAAACAATTATTTTGATAATTTTAAAGTTTAATTACTAAAAAATTTATTATAAAATACAATAGCCATATTAATATATACAATATATTCTATATTAAATATATAGTTTTGTATTATTATTCTATATAAGTTAAAAAAAAGTTTTAGTCATTATTTATTTTTATTATGAAAGTTCCTTATTATCATTACTAGGATAAATTTTACTTAACATGTTGTTGTCCAAAATTAAAATAAACTAGTATAGTATTTGTATAAGCAAGATCTAAGAAGACATACATACAAGTATGAAAAATGTGAAAGAATATATAAACACTTGTGATTTATCATTATTCCTCCACAAGTAGATAATGGTTACACTTACATTATTATTTAGATTTTTAAAATCCTCCAAACCCTCATGAATAATGTTTTTATTTGAGGGAAAAATTAATAAAATTAATAATAATTATTCTAGAAGTGTAAAAAATGTAAAACAAAAAAAAAATATATATATATACAATCACTCATAGTGACAAGTTTTACAACTTTCATGAAAGGGTTAGCTTCGAAATCCAACACTATAATCTATAAACCTTAAATTTATATTTAATCGTCAATTGTCATTTACGCTTTATTCTTCTTACTGAATTTTATTTTTTTATTTTTATTTTTTGAAAACATGATCATTTGGCGGATGTAAGAAGATGAACGGTTCATATCTTTAATTTCACGTTTCGATATTTACGGTTAATTGAAATATAAGTCGATGTCATATAGTTTGTAGAAACTTTATAAGCATTAAGCAATATTTTCACTAACCGTAAAACTCTTAATATAATATCAATGATCCAAACCGTTTATCATCCTGCATCCTCTAATAGATCATGTTTTCAAAAAACAAAATTTGAAAAAACAAGAAAAATGAAGCTTAAATGTAAACAACAATCAACGGTTAAATTTTGATCTATGATTTATATGATTATAGTGCGAATTTCGAAGTTAAGCTCTTCATGAAAGTTGTAAAGCTTGTCATTACGAGCGTTTATATATTTTTTCTATATTTTTTACAATTCTATATTAATTAAAAAACTATTAAAGACTTTACTTCAATAACAGTCGTAAGATAAATGAGAGTAAATCTGTACCGTTGGATTCTATTTCACTTATATTATTGGAACTTTTTTGGAAGAAAAAAACCCCTTCTCTATTCCAATATTTTCCAATTTTACCATTTGATCAATTTAGGTAAGCGAAAAAATACTTAAAAGAAAATTGTGTTTTTATGTTTTGGATGTGACAATATGGTATGTATATATTTGTTTAGTATTATGTTTTTCATTTGATTATTTATTGGTTTAGAATATATTTTCCTTAACGGATAACGGGTCGGGTCATATTACCAGTTAATATTATCGGGTCGATTTCGAATCAGGTCATTTTACCTGTATATTTTAACGGGTGTTATACAACACGACCCGTTAAAATATCAGATATGATACGAAAACGACACGAACACAGAAAACATGACACAAATGTCAGGTCTAGTTGTAGTTATATTTTACGGGAGAGTCCATTGTACTCTTTGATTTGAAATAAAGCAAATTGATCAATGTTTTTATTTAAGGGGGAGAATCGTGCTTCCTCGACTCACGTCGTAAATCATTGTGCCATATTTCAATACAATATAGGCATTGGGTTTGGAGGAGGTAACAGTAGCGCGTCTTGCGTGTCTTCAAAAAACAATTGGGTTAAATTTACGAACCATGACATGGTGTGTGAAATCTCATTCCCAAAATTTCAATATTCTTTACATATCTTGTAGTTTAACTCGTATTTTGCGATTACGTTATCTTTAATAGTTAATTTTAATTCTGTTGATTTTATGAATATTAATTGATTGGTTATCGAGTTTGAAGTTTCATAATCATTCTTTAGCATTCGTCGACCTTTCGAAGTTACAACTAGTGTTTTCAAATAGATCTCAAAACCACGAATGCATAAGCGAAAGTCGTATGCGAGTTCAGATTATAACGATATAGTTACGGACGTATGAAGTTGTGTTACTAAACTATAGATTTTAGAAATTATTTAAACTTTCACTTTGAGGGAAAACGCCCAATGAGGTGTGTGCTTTTGTGTCTACCCATCAAAAAAGGAGGGGGAAGAACCTTCTCTTTCCGTCTACCCATTCCCACGCAGAAAACCGATTTTGACCCGATTCTAATTCCTGCCAATTTCTGCCATTTTTTAGGCAAAATTTACCCATCCAACACCCGCAAACTAGTCCATAATCTTCCCTCTATCATTTTCACCTAAAGTCAAAGGAAATTTGGGTGTAGTTTGGTGAAATGCCCACCATGGGTGCCCTGCGGGAAACCTTGCCAAGATTCACCATTTGTGAAACGATTTCATTCAATTACCACCACCATTAGACTCTCCTTGAACCCAAGAACAAAGCCCAAACAACCTTGGAGACGTCGAAGCAAGTATGGAGTTCAAATCAAAGCACACCTAATTCTAGGGTTCCGACGGTTCGTGGGCGATTTCAGGCGTTTCCTAAACTAAATTGAGATCTACATGCCTATAAAATTTGGAAATTTTTGGAATTAGTTGAATATTTCAACGAGTCAACCGTGTGCAGCGGCGCGTGGGACGAAGTAACCCCTGACCTTCCTAAACTAAATTTGATACCCCAATTCCATATGTGAAGTCTGTTTGACTAAATCTCGTTGTATGGCTATAGATTTAATGGAGACCGCCACTTAGACATTATATGAATCGTTGATCAGACCGTTGGATCGTCACCAAAATTTAATATGTTATAGTACGTAATATTTGAGGATAATAGGAACTTATGGCTCGGGAATCCGACGTACGGATCTTCCCGAATTAGATTTATAAGTTCATAAAATAAAACGTTGACCGCCACTTGAATTCGTGATTGGCGGAGATCCGACCAATGGATCGTAATTAAATTTTAGTATGTTGGTCTAGAAGCATAATGTGGACCCTAGGAAATTGTGTAGCTGAAATACGATGTGTGGATCTTTCAAATTAAATTACTTGGGTGTGGACCCCACCATTGACTGAGAGTTGACTTTTGTTCAATAAGTCTTGAACCATTTAAATTACTAAAATTAGTATTACTAGAGACTCAGTGAGGCTTTGCAGACTTATCTTGGTGAGTGCCTTTAATATATGTGATATGGTTATTACCCTGTTTTCTTGTAGTAGTATCCTTTGTGGATATGACTTGGTTTTATAAATGTGTTTTCTGTTAAAATGTGATTTTATAATTGACCATCGATTTATTTTTATTAAATATGATTTGACTCATGAATTGGAAATATTTTTGAAAACGTGATTTGAAGTGCATATTGAAATGTTTATGAATTGTGTTATAAATATATATTTGAAATGTTGAGAAATGTGAGGGCTAGTAGGGGACCGTTACCCTAATGTCACGGGGTTAGGTGACACCGAGTCTGCACCATGTAGCAGTGGTACATGGATGGTCCTGCTTGATTAATCCACGATGGGAGACCATATTATTTATGGATCGCGCTTGGTTAATCCGCGATGGGCGATCCTTATGGCCATGTATACTTAGGAGTGATCATGCTTGGTTAATCTACGATGGGTGATCACTGCCTAACAGTTTAGTAGGTGTGACTCTGGTTAGTTAATCCACGATGGGGGTCACTACCTACTTGGTTATCTTGACCCTGCTTGGTTAATCCGCGATGGACGATCTTTATGGCCATACATACTTAGGGATGATCATGCTTGGTTAATCCACGATGGGTGATCACTGCCTAACATATTCATAGGAGTGACTCTGCTCAGTTAATCCACGATAAGGGGTCATTACCTACATGGTTACTCAAGGGTGGCTCTGATTGGTTAATCCGTTATGGGGGCCACTTCCTGTTTGGTTACTTATGTAGGTTTCGGCTTAACTACGTCCCTATAGCCCTAGTTTTTAATACACATATGAACGATGGTTTTTGGGAATCTTATGGTTTGAATTAGAAAAAAACGTTAGATATCTAGGTGACTCCTTCAGAGTTTTTAGCGACTTGATTATGATTTCATAAAGCATGATTATATACTTAATGTTTATAGATTGTGATCAATGGTATGTTTTTATTGAATATCACATACTTGTATTATTGTCACTCACCCGAGCCTTGCAGCTTATCTGAGTGCCTGATTTGCCCAGTGTACCATTCCCATAATATAGGCATTGATTTTACATGTGACAGGTCTGGGTAGATTACAAGAAACCGCTTGATATTTTGGTTCTGTTGAGTGGTCTGGAACCCCATGTTGTTGGATTCCGCTGAGTGGTCTGGAATCCTTGCTCTTGTTCATTTCTATAAGGTTATCTTCGAATCCTAGATTCGAGTGAATGAGAATTACCCACAATAGATCTCGTGAATAAAAATTAGAATTACGATGTTATTATTCATAATCCAAGTAGGGAATTATATAAAGTTCCTTGGTTAAATTCGTGAAATGATATGTTATCGCATTGTTTGATTAACGTAATTAAATGCTAAGATCATGCATCTTTCATTCATGAATTGATTAATTGACGGGATTGTGGAAAGACACTGGATATGAGTGTTGTTATTATGATTATTTTAGTTGATCAATGTTTCTAGAATAATATTGTGCATTGTTAATTCTTTAATATGTTACACGCTATGAATTGTGATTTTATGTGGGAAACATGATGATTTATGTGATGGATGAAGTGTAAATGTTAATCGTCATGTGGGATTGTTATGTTGGATATCATTGTTATTGTTATGATTAGACTTGTTGATAAATATGGCTAGAGAATATGTTTGTGCTTAGTCGTTTGTTCTTTGAAATATTGCATGATATGCATTGTGGTATATTGTTGGGACATAACGATTTATGTGATGAATATTTGAGTGTAGTGAAATAATGAACTACAAATGGCTTGATCCCTATTTAGGGTTCGTAGGCAGTCTAACAAGGATGTTAGATGCAGTCATAAAGTCTACAAAGAATTATTGCACAGTTGGATTTTAAGTTGTGTTTTGCCATTTCTCGGAGGCGGGGTATGTTAGAGATACGAGTATTTGTGACGTCACGTGTCGATCTGGAACGTATATTGGGATCGGGGCGTGACATGGTGGTTGGCAATAATGTTAGGAAGTCCATAGATACAACATGGGTCTTAGAAAGAGTTACTTTTTTTTTTATGTTTAATAGCTTGATGACCCTAGAAACGACTCAGCCGGAGATAAGGCAAATCTTCTTTCATAGATGATGCTTGCAATGCGGTGCTTCCACCAAGATAATTACAATTGAATCCAAATGGTTTCTCAATTTGGGTGAATTTTTATAAACAAAATTACTGATGACACGCCTCAACCCAGATATTCAAATGACACTTGGATGGCACGTGTTGGCCGACACCCAAGGGTGACGAAAGCCATGAATATGTGAAACTATGGGGATATAATGATGCAACCAGTAACATTCACAAGGCAGATGAAACACATAACAAAATAGAAGTAACTGTAATCCCATTTAAACACAAAAGAAATAGAGCATTCAACGCTCACAAATCTGAATAAAGATGTGTAAATATGTTCAGAGCATACCATTACACGGAAGTGCTAGAGAAAGTTAGACATCAAGTAACAAATGATCATAAAAGGAAGCCATACTCAAGAGGAGAGATGCAAGTCACTAGTAGGGAAACGCCTCGATGCTCGGGTCGTACGCCTTGTCGCTATACCCTGAGGGGGTGCAAAACAGCCACATGGTGGTGGCCCTAAAGGCCACTCGTGGGGGAATCCGAGGTCCTTTCTAAAATCACATATTTTTATAAAATATTAGCCTAGCATGGATTTCATATTTCATGATTTGAGCATGTTTTATAATATGTTTTATGGAGAATTTATGATTTCTTTAAATTGCTTTTACAAAATATTTATAATTTATCGAATTTACATTTTACTAAAGATTATGAATTATTGGAATAATGTACATGAATTTCTACGGATTTTGAATATGATTTATTTTACGGGTTTATGAATATGAGATTCCATGGATTTACGGATATGACTTACGGATTTATGAGACGAGGTTTGAGCTTTTGAGCTCCGGTGATTTGATATGAGATTTTTAAGGTATGTTTTCGGTACTTATCTAGTGGGTCATCATACATCACATCCACACAACATGGGTATTAGATGTCTATGGCCATAGGACACAGTTGAGGAGTAGTGAGATATTTATATTATACCCCTAGCTTCACTGCCGAAAGCAGTGTATGACAGCTTTACTAGCCACGGCTAGTGTCGGTGTGTGATGTATATATTTTCTTCTAAGGCATAACCTGGAGTCGTGCAGCTTCACCTTCGGGTGATGGGGCCTACCATGTTTCTTCACTGGACCTAGTGTCGTACAGCTTCACCTTCGGGTGATGGACATGTACTGCCTTTGGGCAACTATGATACCCTAGAGAGTACAGTATTGATGAGATTCATGGATTCGCCTGGATTTGCCTTTGGGCGATGATTGCATCGTTATTGAGTATGGTTTTACTCATACTTGTTTTACGAATGATTTCATGACATGCTAGGTTTTCTGAAAAACCTATTATGTAGTATTATATATGTTTTAAAAAAAAAGGGTTAGTATGTTCAGAAATAAATTGGTTTTTGTATTATTAGTATTAATATAAATTATGGTCCATTCACCTTTTTTGTTTTGCGTCCCTTCAGGACATAGTGACGAGGAGTACGACCCGAGCATCCCTACCAGTGACTTGCATCCTTGCTCTTGAGTATGGCTTCCTTTTATGATCATTTGTTACTTGATGTCTTACTTTCTCTAGCACTTCCGTGTAGTGGTATGCTCTGAACATATTTACACATCTTTATTCAGATTTGTGAAAGTTGAATGCTCTATTTCTTTTGTATTTGAATGGGATTACAGTTACTTATGTTTTGTTATGTGTTGCATTTGCTTTGTGAATGTTACTGCTTGCATAGTTTTTGAATTGCTTATTCCGTTATATCCCACAGTTTCACACACTCATGGCCTTTGTCAACCTTGGATGCCGACCAGCACATGTCATCCATGTGTCATTTGAATATCTAGATTGGGGCATGTCTGTCACATCCCGGCCCAGGGCGGATCACTTCCCGGGCCCGCTCCACCACCGTAGCACGATATTGTCCGCTTTGGGCCCCGACCACGCCCTCACGGTTTTGTTTCTGGGAACTCACGAGCAACTTCCCAGTGGGTCACCCATCCTGGGAGTGCTCTAGCCCCCTTCTCGCTTAACTTCGGAGTTCCGATGGAACCCGAAGCCAGTGAGCTCCCAAAAGGCCTCGTGCTAGGTAGGGATGAGAATACACATTTAAGGATCGCTCCCCTGGGCGATGTGGGATGTTACAATGTCAATCGAGGAAAGATTTAAAAAAATAAATGGCTTAGATTATTGAAAAAAAACAATATGAGGTGTTTCCTGTAAAGGTGTCCCTCAAATAAAATTATTTGAGAAAAATAAAATTATTTGATGGATCTCATAATTAAAGGAGATTATTTGAGACTTTGTAAAAGAAAAGGTTGATAACATGAGTGTTGACATCGGAATTGCGATGGTCAATAAAATTTGAGCTCACTGCTCCAAATCATGGATCATATAAGACACTCAGTATTACGATCTGGTGATATTTTTATTCATTTGAAAGTGAGAGGTCTTAGGTTCGAATATCGTAGATGACGAATTCGATACCAAATTAGGCTGCCCATTGTGTGGTTTAGCCAAACTCTCCCTCTCCTTAATGTAAAAATATCGATGTTCTTGAAGAAAGAAAAAATCATGGATCCTACACAACACATGTGGCACCTGACTCATCAAGCAAAGTGGGCTATTAGAAGTAACACTTGCCAATATTTGAGAGCTCCGTAAACAAAGCACATCAAGTCTAAGAAGAGGGCATATCAACCTTGCTCCAAAATTTTCAATCATGGGTTAATTCCTTAAACCAAATATTTCGATTTAATAAAAAACTAAATTAAATCAATTAGCTTGAATTAAACTAAATAAAAACTCACTCCCACAAATTATGGATTCAGATTGAGGATACAAATACTCAATCACTTACCTATAAATACTAGACTCATTCTTAAAAATGTAAGCTACAGAAAAAGAAGCAAGTTCAAGTCTTTGGAGAAACCCAAAAGGCTATCTAGCAAAAACTAATACAAAACACTAGAACACTCATATTCTCCATTTCGTGAAGAACCAATAAGTACAACAAATACACGTGTCAATTCATTCACCACCAAAGTAGCAAACTAACCACCACGTTAGTGTTGCATGCTTGTATATAGCCCATGAAGTGTTGCACGCCAAGTGCCATATTTTATACATATATATATACACATAACAAATACATGGTCCCATTTTATTCAGAATCAAGTCCCGATAGCCCTTAAAGAAACCTCAAGCCTATAAAGTCATCGATATAAATAGTATTTGGGACATGTATGCATGGAAGTAACTAATTGGAAAATTTAGTCCAGACTAGTGTGGGGACTCCATTTAGTATTGAAATAAATTGAACACGGAATCTGTTTGAATTCTAATCCCTTACCTTACTCCTTGGTGTAATCCAAACCTTCATACTTTCCATTCAAACCTTCACATTTCACACAATAATAATGCGAAGAAAGTCCAATACGAAATTTGTCATATTTGAGTGATACACGCGGATGCTCTACAAACAATTTGAAATTCAAGTAAGTTCGAAAGTAAAGCACTCAAAATCAAATCACAATAGTATCTAGAATATGTATTGAGTCTTTTAAAAGTAGATCTTCTAGAAATTGAGCGACTGCCATAAGAAACAATTTGTCAAACCTCGAGAATAACTCCTTACTCTCTAGAATTATGCTACTTGCTTGTTATCTTGTGCGTATGCTTTAGTGCATGTATAGTTTTTCATTAATGAGTAGGGAGATTTCAACTTAGATAGGGGACATGGTTATTCTATCGGGGGGTTAGCTCATTTTAATCATTATGAACGGGGAAAAGTAGTTTTCTTTGTAATTACTGACTATTCTTGGGGTCTTGGTTCTTTCTAATAGTATTGTGCTGATTTAGAGAGTAAGACTACTATTGTAATCCAATGACCAAGTCTTATGCGTAGTTCGACTCACCAAATTCATTACCATTCTTTTATAAAAAAGAATAAAAAAAGATTGTTTTCTTCCATTAAAAACAAAGTACAACAAAACTGGAAAAGAGAATTTATTAGTCAATCACGTGTATTAGAAATGGACAATAGAGTGGTAGGACTGGACAAGACTCATATACGTATTATTGTAACACGTTCTGATGAAAACCGGCTCTTCTCTTGAGCCTATTTTGTTTGATTGATGTTGCCGCTCAGAACTGGTCGGTGGGTATGTCTTTCTCTTATTAACTACATTTCAAAAGATGAAGAATTGGTATAGAGGAAGAGAAGGAATTGGTAGAGAGAAACAAGAGAGATTGTATTGATTGATTAGAGAAAATGTATACAACCTAACTGAAGGAAATGATGATAGCTATACAATAATACTCTTCTAACTATATTAACAAACCCAACCACTAGAATAATACCATGTGGCAATTCTATTATATTGGTTATTATCTCTGGACAAAACTCATAGATAAAAAATCGTTTAGATCCAGACCGGGCTCTCGAAAGCTCATGTGACCATAGGCTCTGCTTCCCCTCGATTTCCCGAGGTTTTCCCCGTTGTTTCAGATTTGAGAAAGGTTCGAAGAGGACCCGCACGCCAAACGAATCCTCTGTAAAAGATGAGGGGGTTGATGGTCCAGATGGTCCGGAATGAGTAACGACTTCATTCCCTGAAACATTTAGAAGTCAGAGAAAGTGAGCCAGCCTTCTAGAAATGGTGGATTCATAGTATAATGTCCTTCTTTTGACGTAGGTTAAGGTTCCTATATATTTTCCCAGTAGTCCGCTTTCCCCTTTTTGAACATAAATTCAGCATAATCACATACAAGTATATGCAATAGCTAGGTACGTTGGTCAATGCAACGTCCTCGACTCCTGTGTTACAGTCTAATTCAAATCATCCTCCTCATATATTAATATTGTATAAAATATATAACTTGTTAATGGGCATGGTGGTCAATCAACAGCTTGCTCACCATAGTCAACACTACTCAAGTATTTTTTTTTCTTGATTCAATAAAACTCTCATTAGTACGGTTGAGATTTCTTAAAGAATAAATATAAAATCGAGAAATGTTAAGGACATTCTATTAAAGTGAGAATCTTTATGGATTCTTTGTATCTTATGTTTTTAACACAATATTTTATAAGGAAAACTAATGAAAATGACTTGAAAACTTTGAGTTTTAACGATAAAAAAAAATAAAGGGTAAAGTGAATAATACCAGGATTAACTTTTTAATATAAAAATGTGACTTTTCATTAAAGTGAAAATATCGGAAACTTTTCGTTAAAGTTATCTATTTTATAATGCTAGCATGAGAATTATGTTAAAAACATCAAGGGACGAAGAGTCCACTCTTTAAAAAATAAGAATCTTCTTAGCATTTCTTTATAAAATATCCACTTGTCAAAAACAAAAAATCATCACATTCACAAGTGGCATCACATAACAAGTGGCACATGGGAATGCTATGTAAACAATTTAAAGTCCATGCAATTATGAAAACTAAACACCCAAATCAAAGTAGGAGAGAGAATAGACCGAGTTTTCCACTTTTCCCAACTCAAAATAGTTCAAAGTAGTAAAATTACAAGGAAAGTACTGAGGAGACTCTCCTAGATTTTATGTCACCTTATAGTTTATGATCAATTCTTATGCCAACATTATAAAATATTATGTCAAAAACATCAGATAGTAGAGTCTCTGGAGAATCACATTTTGAAAGAGTCACCACCAACAAAGGAGATGTCAAATATACTAAATAGGACAAAAAGTTATTAAGGTGTTCTCCAATGGAAATGCCATATATGATGTGACAGCTGAGTCATTCGACTTTTTACTTTCTAGCTGTCTTTTTTAACAGAAAACAAAGGAGTAAAAAATATTTAATTTAACAATAGAATAAAAACTAAAATCAATTTTAACTATTTTTTAATAGTTAATGTAACTATTTTTTTATTTTTTATTTTGCCTAACGGCTCAATATAATAACAAAATAAATATTTAACTTATTCATTGGAAAAGAAAATATTTAACTTTGTATTCAATTTGCCACATTAGTCATCAAATAAAATTTTGACATATTATATTTGATATCTCCTTTAGAAATGCTCTTAGTATTTTTCAAATTACTAAGAGAGATTTTAAAATGAATTTTCATAGATTATCTGCCACTTAACAATATAAAGTCAATTTCTATACCAATAGTATAAAATATTGTATAAAAATATGAGGTGATTTTTTGAGAATCTTTTTCTCAATTGCTAAAGTGAAAGAAATGAGAATCAAAGCAATTTGTCAAAACTCATAGTAACAAGTTCACAAGTTCCCAAGTTCCCATAGAATATTTACCAACCAGATATTTGGATTCTTTCCGGTAAACTACTCTGAAAACCAGGCCCACATGTAGCAGTTGACCCACGAAACCTCACAAAGTCCCCTTTACACATTCAAAGCCACATTAAAGTTTATAAAGCTCCGGCAGTTTGATGCAAACATAAACCTCAATGACATATTTCGTACAATATATTATATATATATACATATATATTATATAATTATTTTTTTTGTAAAGAATACAATAATAGTATAACAAAACCAACAAAGCAATCAAATGGAAAAAGAATGAGAGAACCAAAAACAGGCGGAGAATTAATTGCCAACGTTTGACTGCTTCTCCTGCATTCCACCATTTTCTTTCAATGGTGCATGAACAACAACTAGAAGGGGGAGATATTATCATTCCATTAATAACTAATTAGCAGCCAAGTCAAAGCACTGACGCTGACCCTTTTGATACCTCTTCACACACATCCAAACGCAAACTTCCAAGCCTTCTTGTCATTCACTATTTCCCCAGTCAATATGGCCAAGAAATCAACATTTCAAGTCTTTTTAAAATCGATTTCAATACTTCATTTCTTATTATTTTCCTTGTATCTTCTCTGTGTTTCCATTCCTTAATATATTTCAACCATTCGAACCGTATGTAGCGTCACAAATCTCTCTCTTGGGTGTATCTTTGTTAATTTGCTCTGTTTCTTTGCAGTGGGGAGAAAGGAAGAATATGGAGGAGAAGAGAGGTTTTAGAGAACTTGTGATGGAGATTAAAGCATTGGTTATTGAGGTGAGTTCTTTGGCTCAAAACTCAGAAACCCAAAGAGAAGTAGTGACTGAATTTGTAATCTTGGTTGGGAAATTAGCTCCAATTCTTGATGGAATAATGGAGAATACCAAGTTTTTTAATCACCAACCAGTGAGAAAAGCTGTTGAGTCTCTTGGGTCAGAGCTCAAGAGAGCCAAGGCTTTGCTGAAAACCCAAGAGACAAAATCATTTGTTAGACAAGTTGAGGATGTAGTTCATGCTCTTGGGAGAACATTAGGGTTAGTCCTCTTGGCAAGTCTAGAAGTGTCCACAGATTTGAAGGACAAGATTGGGGGCTTACACAAGGATTTGATAAGTACGCGGTTCGATGTGAGTTCGTTTGCGAGCACTAGTTATGGTTCTGGTCTTGTTAGTGAGTTGGAAATGGAAGTGGAAGTGGAAGAGGAAATACAGGAGGAGAAAAGGGTTTCTTTCGGTATTGATGATGTTTCTTTGCAAATTAAGTATGGTGATGATGAACAGCTTAAATTTGCACTTTTGGAATTGAATGATTTGATTGAAGACAAAAGGGTTGGAGATGAATGGATTACTAATGAAGGTGTTATTCCGATTCTGTTGAATCGGTTGAGTTCGAGTAATTCAGATAATCGGCTATGTATTATTCGATTGTTAAGAAGCCTTGCTTCAGATAATGCTGATAATAAGGTAATTTTCTTCTTTTTGTGTTCATATCAATCTTGATTTTAAATTTATGATTCCCATGTGAATTTGTTATCTCACTTTATAAAGTAGTGTGCAGGAGAAAATGGCGGATGTTGGTTTTTTATCTGCGATCGTGAAATCATTGGTACGAGATGAAGCAGAAAGGAAAGAAGCTGTGGGGTTGTTGCTGTATCTCTCGGATCTTCAGTCAGTCAGGCGCCGGCTTGGGCGGATTCAAGGGTGTATAGTTATGTTGGTTGCCTTGTTAAATGGGGATGATCATGTCGCTTCACATAACGCAGGGCAGTTGTTGAATGCATTATCTAGCAATACTCAGAATGCGCTTCATATGGCAGAGGCCGGTTACTTTACGCCTCTAGTGCAGTACCTACAAGAAGGTGATGCAAAACTTCCTCTCACTTTTACAGCTCCTTTGTTTTGGCGATTATCTAACCACAGGGCAGTAGAGTCTAAAACTGTAGCCCTGAAAAACTGATCATTTGTGTAATTTGCTTGAATCTGTGGTTTATAGCTGAGGGAAATTAGTTTTTTTGTTTTGTTTTTCGTATGCTTAATTTCAATCAGGGTATTAGCCAAACGATAATCACAGTTCACTTCTAATTTGGATTTGACCTTATGTTTATGGTCTTAACGTTCAAGCTGAACCGGCAAATTTAGTAGGATACAGTTTCCTTGTAATACATCTTACAGTGATACAGCTGAGGCATTCAGCACATAAGTGTGTCTTTGTATAGATCAACTTTGTTTTGTCAATGAACATTACAGAGATCATGGTCTTTTAACCTCCATTTTCTTGTTGGTAAGGTTTAATCTCCATCATCCTGCAAATTCCGGGGCACTTAACAAACTATCCATATCATGTCTTTGCAGGTTCGGACATGAGTAAGATCCTGATGGCAACAGCACTCTCAAGGATGGAGCTCACAGATCAAAGTAGAGCTTCCCTCGGGGAAAATGGTGCGATTGAACCTCTTGTCAGAATATTTAGTGTAGGCAAGCTCGAAGCCAAATTATCTGCTTTAAGTGCCTTGCAAAATCTGTCAAACCTGACAGAAAATATCCAGCGGTTGATCAGTTCAGGCATCGTAGGATCCCTGCTTCAGCTCCTTTTTTCTGTGACATCAGTACTGATGACTCTTCGGGAGCCTGCATCAGCAATTCTTGCAAGGATTGCTCAATCGGAATCTATTCTTGTGAACTCAGATGTGGCTCAGCAGATGCTCTCACTTTTAAATCTCACCAGTCCGGTAATTCAAAATCACCTATTACAAGCACTTAATAGCATTGCCTCTCATTCCAGAGCAGAAAAAGTTAGAAGAAGGATGAAAGAAAATGGCGCCGTTCAGCTTCTCCTACCCTTCCTGATGGAAACTAACATTCAAATCAGGAGCAGTGCCTTGAATTTGTTTTACACTCTTTCAAAAGATTTAACGGAAGAGTTGACAGACCAACTAGGAGAAACCTATATCAGAAGAATCATCAATATCATCTCAACATCAACATCTGACAGTGAAAAAGCTGCTGCAGTTGGCATACTTAGCCATCTTCCCATTAGTGACAAGAAAGTGACGGATTTATTAAAGAGAGAGAATTTGGTACCGATAATGGTGTCCATAATGAATCCAAGATCCGAAATTGCAACAGAGGAGACATGCTGGTTAGCAGAAAGCATTACAGGTCTATTAATTCGGTTCACAAGTCCTTCTGATAAGAAACTACAACTGTATTCAGCAGAACAAGGTGTAATTCCTTTGCTTGTAAAGCTACTCTCGAGTGGATCACCTGTTGCCAAATGCAGGGCTGCAACGTCACTAGCTCAATTTTCGCAGAATTCATCATCTCTAATGAAGTCGAGGAAATCAAGGTGGTTGTGCGTTCCTCCTTCTCAAGATGCTGTTTGTGAAGTTCATGATGGAAAATGCTTTGTGAAAAGCACATTTTGTTTGGTCAAGACAGGTGCTATCCCTCCTATAATCCAAATATTGGAAGGTAAGGAGAGGGAAGCAGATGAAGCCGCACTGAGCGTCCTTGCAACCCTCTTGCACGACGACATTTGGGAAAACGGAAGCAATTACATAGCCAAAAAGTCAGGAATTCCGCCCATCATAAAAGTCCTCGAATCCGGGAGCATCAAGGCTCGAGAGAAAGCACTATGGATATTGGAGAAGATATTGGGAGTTGAGGAACACCGAGTGACATACGGGGAGTCTGCTCAGGTAGTGCTGATTGATCTAGCCCAGCATGGTGACTCCAGATTGAAATCAACCACCGCAAAATTACTGGCGCAACTAGAGCTATTGCAAGCTCAATCTAGTTACTTTTAAGGCAATAGTGCCATGTTGATGTAGGGAATGTTGTGCTTGTGATTTTACTTATACATAGTCATCATACATCAATTTTTCTCAAGTATCTACAGACAATCAGTGGTGACACAAATTTGACCGTTGAATTCGATTCAACAGTCATTGGTCACTCAGTTAAAGACGTTAGATCTATTTTAATGGTCGAATATATGTCAGTGCTAAATGCTTGTAGATACTCAAGAAAAATCGATCAAATACTTTTTAATTGGTATACATCTTCCTGTGGTGCTCATTATGTTGAATTCTGTTTCTATGAGCCATACATACCCAAAATTATAACATGAAATGAATGTCAGAATGCGAGCAGTCATGCCTTCATCTCCTGATGGAAATTCTCTCCCAAGGCCGGTCCTGTGTGTTGGGGCCTATGGATATGTACATATCCAGCCCATTAAGAGATGGGTGTAATGGGTTCTAGTAGAAAATAAAACCCATACCCTTTTGATCCCATCCCTACTTTCTACCAAATCTTACTTTGAAGCCTATCATGCTATCCAAGTAACAAAATGCATTAAACATTCTAAATCCCTTCCTCACAATGTATGAATGCCTTCTAGTTCAATGCTAAACCCATTTTCCCTATCCATATAAAATTATACAGAATAGTATGACTAGTTTATAATACTAGCTAGTTCTATAGACATGGGACAAATATATTATTGTTAATTGATTGCTTTCATGTTTTAGCATGAGTTAAGATATTGGAGTATGCTAAAATGTTGTCGTTATGAGCAAAGGCAAAGCTATAGAGGCACAAGGAGGGGCAACCGCCCTTACTTTTGCCAAAAAAGAAGCCAGAAGCGAGAAGCCGTCCCTCTAGTCGGTCAAAAAACATGCCAGAACTACCGCTTCAACGTTGCCCATGAATCTCTTGTTCGTTGAGATGGTCGTCGACTACGACCAACACCGAAACACGAGTTAGCTCGTTTTTGCCCATTTAACTCTGCTCTCGCTTGTCTTTGACTTGATTGATGATTGACCATTTGAGAACTTCATATGTTAAATATCAAAATTGTAGATTGTTTAGTTTGATAATTTTGAAGTGTAAAAAAATTTGAGCTTCTTTAGTTTTGTCATTTTGAAGTGTTAAAAATTTTGAGCTTTCTTGGTTTGGCAATGGAAGTATAGAAATTTGAGGTTTTTGTTGAAGAAAGTGGTTTGGTGTTTCTGAAGTTTGATAAAACTGTGTGGTATGACTATGACAGGCAGGACATTATTTCCAATTCAATTCCTACGTTTCGAAGAGGTAATATGAATCTATGATCCTATGCTATGCCTTTCTAGAAATTAGTGGCAGTAAAGTTATATTGTTAGCATACTCAGCAGATTTTCGGTTATTTTGTGTGTAGGAAAGACTGATTTTACCTTCTTGATATGCAGCGGTATTTCGAATAAACGAGGCACTTCTAGCTTGATCTCTAGCTTCATATGCTCAAATGTAAACAACAGGTATTGATCTGCATCAATTAAATTTAATGACTACAAATTAAACAAATACAACAACAATCCTTCAATACAACTAAAATCATCCCACAAGAGAGTATAATCCCGCACATCATCACATAAGGATTCCTATTACACCAATTCCAATTTATCAAAACCAAAATTCAATATCAAAGTGCGCAACGAACAAAACTAACAAAATTTTATTACCAAACATATCAAATTTTGCTCTTTTATTTTTTGCCCTCCTCGCAATTCCTACATTTGCCACTAGTTATGAGGCCTAGGGAGAAGCAAGAACATAACACTACTTATCAGATTATTGCCTACCTGCTATATTCTCTTCAAAATATAGTACGGAACATTTTCTGTTGGTAGTAACATGGGGTGATATTTTCTATTACCTTTTCATGTATAAATTTGTGGGGAAACTGTTTCTTTTGCGCTTAGCCAAATCATTGTGAAGAAACAATCTAACGTCAGTTATCACATGTTTAACTAGTTGAATATCAGAGTGCGCAACGAATAAGACTAACAAAATAATAAGAATATTATTAAACAAACTAGAATACCAGCTACAAAATCCTAAGAGACTACATTGTGAATAGATTGTTATTCTACAAGCTACAAAGCACCATATATATAGAGAACTAATATAACCCTAATAAGCAAGAAAACGAAACCCTAATACTAATGGGCTAAGCCTAAATTCAAATAACAAAATAATCCTAAATTCCAACACCCCCGTCAAACTCATGGCGGTACACGTCATGAGTTTGCCAACAAGCAGATGCGAATGCAAGCTTTGTTAGGCGGATAAGACAAGACAAGCTCTGTTAGGCGGACACGACAAGGCAAGCGGGCAAGTAAACGAACAATCCAGACTTCAATCAACAAGGCCCAACCAATGGCCTTCAAACAAATCATAATAGCCCACAATTGGGCAGCAAGCAGCCCACAACCCATTTTTCCTCTCTACCGGTGTGGGCCAAAACCTCAAACAGCAAACAACCAAATATTTTTTTCATTTTTTTTTCACTTCCTTTGCTTCTATTCTTTTCATCGGTTTTCTTTTCTCCTTCCCTTCAATCTTTCTTTCTGGGCAACGGTTTTCTCCGGAACAAACAATACAATTGAGAGTGCAGTGGATTCAACGGAGGTGTGCACACCGCGGGTATAGTGGTGCAAGAGGATCTGGTACGGGTGAGAGCAGCAGGCATACGGGTGTTCAGTGGCGAGAACTGATTGCAGTGATGCAGGACAGAAGCGGTGCAGCAAGGACGGCGACGGATCAGGTGAGTTCCTGATTGCAACGGCAACATGGGTGGATGGTGATGAATTCGTCTGATCACGGTGCCGGTGATCAAATCGTTAGGAAGGGAATCGAAACAAGCACAGCGGTGAACAACAGCAGGTTCAGCGGCGGTGGATGCAAAAGATAGAGAATGCAGCAGTGGGTTCAAGAAGATTTTTTTTTTTTTTTTTTTTTTTTTTTTGGAGAACCTCGGCGGTACGAGGGAATTTTATTGATAAGAAAAAAGAAGTTACACCTAGACAAGGGGGGACATAAACCTAACCCCTCATAGAACAAGAGAAAAGAAATACAAAAGAAAAAGGGGGGGACATGCACCTTACCCCTTTTGAGAAAGGAAATGCCGGAAAAAGAGGGGGGGACATAGACCGTACCCCTCTTGGAAAAGAAAATACAAGGAAAAGACTAGGCGGACATAAGCCCAAACCCCTCTATAAACCTTAAAAGGTAATAAGCTGCAAAACAAACTGCAAAACAAAAGGGAATCCAAAAAGGTTAGGAAAAGAAAGGAGAAGACACATCAAGAAGAGGAGACAAACCTGTAGGTTGGCATGCCCAAGAAATCTGAGTGCAGAGGAGGGAGGATCTCAATTGGGGGAGTGGAATGCCAGACAAGTGAAGATGAAAGAAGCCCTAAATTGGCTAATTTGTCAGCAACAACATTCCCTTCTCGAAAAATATGAGAGCAACGAAAAACCATGTTCTGCAAATGGAGAGTACAATTGTTCCAGCGTGTCTGGAGCGACCAAGGGGGAGAGAAAGATCCAGAAGCAAAACATGATATTACACTCGAAGAGTCGCTTTCAAGCCATAAATTTTGCCAGCCCCGCGCGTGAGCCAATTCGACAGCATGGAGCTCCGCATAGAAAGAAGTACGATGGCCCAAGCTTAGGGAGAAACCACCAAGAAAATAACCCGCAGAATCTCGAAAAACCCCGCCACATGCCGCAGGACCCGGATTACCTTTAGCAAGGCCATCAGTATTCACTTTGACCCAAGAAAAAGGAAGGGGGTGCCAAAGAACAGGGACAATAGAAGGAGCTTTACAGGGGTTAGGCGATATTCCAAGAGAGACTAAAAGTTGCCGGTCCAAAATGCCTCGTACATGGCCAGGGGTGAGAGCTTCAACCTGCCTAATCCAGGCCGAGGTGGAGCGGCAGAGACGTGAGAAGGAGGGAGGTTTGCCTTCAAACTTCACTTTATTACGCATCTTCCAAATAGCCATGAGTAAGAAAAACCCTGAAGCTAGCCAGACATTGCGAAGATGTGGAGAAAACCGCTTTGACAGAAAATCAAGCCATAGATCAGAGATGGAGCCCGTAGGTGGAATAATAGTGCCAAATTGGGTAGCTAGCCAACGCCAAGCACATTGTGCAAAGTCACAGCTAGAAAATAAGTGGTCAATGGATTCAGAATTCTTGTGACATAGTTGGCATATTGGAGCCAGCGAGATGCCTCGGCGCTGAAGTTGATCCTCCGTTGGGAGCTTGTTGAATAGAATCTTCCAAACTAAAATAGAGTAACGAGGTGGGATGAAAGGACGCCAGATAATGGAAGCCCAACTCTTGACAGGAAACCGATGACGAACAATTTCATAGCCATCGGAAAACGAAAAACCACCAGAAGTAGAAGCTTCCCAAATTAAAACGTCCTTATCCTCATCAATTGGAAGAGGCATTTCTAAAATCTCTTTAGTTAGGTCTGGGAAGGTAGAAGAAAAAATAGAAGGAATAACCCATTGTCCCATACGAATAATATTTGAGACCTTAGTACGAGAAAGAGAAGGGGCAATCTATGTTGCACCAACGACGTCCACAATAGGCTTATCCAACCATTTATCAACCCAAAGGGAAGTAGTAGAACCATTGCCAATCACCCAACGGCAATTCTGAAACAAGATATGAAGAATGGATTTAATACCAGGCCATATAGAAGATCGCTTATAACTACAAGAGTATAGGCGACCATGTAGCTTGAAACGTTTCCGAATATAAATACTCCAAGGGGAATCAGTAGTAATAATAAGCCATCCAAGCTTTAAGAGAGCTGTAATGTTAAGAGAGCCAAGATCACGCAAACCCAAACCACCTTCATTCTTCGGAGCACATATCTGATGCCAAGAAACGGTAACCAACTTCTTGGAGGTTACGTCACCAGACCATATAAAATTGCGAGCACATCGTGAAAGAGACCTTAGCAAGGAAGAAGGCCACTTATAAACAGAAAAGCTATGCAAGAGCATACTTTGAAAAACTGATTGAGTGAGTTGAACTCTTCCTGCCATAGATAAAAGTTTCCCCTTCCAACCAGTTAACTTAGCTTTAGCTTTATCTGCCAAGGCTTGAAGATGACTCCTTTTAGGCTTGCCACAAAAGATTGGAACTCCAAGGTAGACAAAAGGTGCTTTGCCTTCTTTGAAACCCAAGTAACTCTCAACCACAGCTTTGCGATGCCTTGAGGTAGAGCCCAAGTAGAAAGTACTTTTTGCCTTATTGATAAATTGACCAGAGGCTCTACTATATCTATTGAAGAAACCTTGCAAGTTACGCAGGGTGACACCATCACTTCTACAGAAAATGAATAAGTCATCTGCATAGAGAACGTGAGAATGAGAGATACAACCTCTTGGAGCAAAAGTTGGCTTAGTAAGCCCATCAAGTTGAAGACGACTCAGGCCCCTTGATAAAGCCTCCTCAGCTAGACAGAAAAGTAACGGAGAGAGAGGATCCCCTTGGCGCACTCCTCGGGAACAAGAGAAAAAACCATGCGGGGAACCATTGATTAGGATGGACAATTTAGCAGATCTTAAGATGGTAGAAACCCAGTCTATAAAACAAGTGGAGAACCCAAAGTTAGTAAGCACCCGCAATAGAAATGACCAATCTAAAGTATCAAAAGCCTTAGCTATATCAACTTTGACTCCCATATTGCCACCACGAGTTTTTTTGTCAAGCACATTGAAACATTCTGAAACTAGGCCAATACAATCTGTGATACGTCGGCCAGGTATGAAAGCAGCTTGATGTGGAGAAATAATGCGTTGAACAACATGAGAAAGGCGAACTGCCAAAATTTTGGGAATAATCTTAAAGAGAAAGTTTGCCAAAGCAATAGGTCTAAAATGAGTCATGGAAATAGCGTCTTCCACCTTCGGTATCAAAACTAAGAAGTTACTATTGGTATTGGGGTATAGCCAATTTGATTGAAAGAATTGCTTCACAAATTGAATAACATCAAAGCTGACAATATCCCAACAGTGATGATAGAAAAAATCTGGAAAACCATCTGGCCCTGGCGCACTGGAAGCACTTAATGAGAAAACTGCCTCTTTAATTTCCTCATCAGTAGGTAATGCAGATAAGAGATCATTTTCAGAGTCTGTGACCATCGGCTGGATGACCTCACAAACCTCATCAATACCTGAAGGGTTGAAAGAAGAGCCGAACAAAGTCTGATAGAAATTAACAATATGGTTCTCAATAGCCAGCGGGTCGGTAAGAAGATTGTTTCCATCAAGAATACAACTGATATGAGAGCTGGATGATTTAATACGAGCATATGCATGAAAGAAAGAAGAATTTCTATCCCCTTTAGTTAACCACTTAACACGAGCTCTATCTTTCCAAAATGCCTCTTGCATTTGAAGAGACTCCATTACTGTAGTCTTGGCGACAATCTCCTCCTCGAAAAGATCATTATGTATACCCTCAGTTGAAATTCTTTGTTGAATCATAGAAAGATTATGCCGAGCATTAGCCACTCTATTATGAACATCACCAAAAACCGAAAAATTCCATTGGCGCAAGCAGGTTTTTAGAGCTTTCAATTTTTGCAGAATGATAAACATAGGACAGCCATAGACAACTGTATTTCTCCAGCAATGAGTTACAGTTTCTCGAAAAGATGGATGTTGAACCCACATTGATTGAAAACGGAAAGGACGATGACCATTGCGCAAAACTCAAATTCAAATAACAAAATAATCCTAAATTCCAACATAACTACCTGCTATTCTTTTTCCAAATCCGCAAAAAACTACAAACCAAACCAAATTATTGGATCCGACTATCTTAAAAAGCTATTGGTTAAGCTTGCATGTTTCCGAAGGAATGATATATAAATCCAAACTCAACAGCATTATTTCTTCGTCAGGAAGCAATGAGATTACAAGTGATTTTTTATTTTTTTTTTACATTTTTTCAGTGATAATTCTCGACACTGAATCCGCAGTGCAAGAGTCGAGCGACATTTTATCCAAGTCGAGAGATCCCATATATTGGATTTTGGGACGGAAGAGTGATTGATACTTTGCGTAGAGAAAGAGAGAAAATGTGAAAATGAAAATTGAAATCTGAAATTGATTTTAGGGAGTCCTGATTTTAAAATGTTTTTTTTTTCTCTTTGAATATCAGTTTTCTTCTGAAAAAAATAAAAAAATAATTGTTGTAATTAATATTTATTAGCATTTTCCTACACACTTTGTGTGTATAAACACATTTTTTTAGAAAATGAGAATGATAGAGGAAGAGAGAGAGAACGTGGGGGAGTGGAATGTTTTTGTTTTTGGGTTTTTTTATATTTTTATTTTTTTATGAATATTGGAAGTATTTTAACATCACCTGTAGGTGATACTTAATAAAAAATAGTAAAATTTGAACTTGTGAAATTACATTATTGCCCATCATTTTTTTGTGTGAAAGAAGACTAATTTGTCTTTTCACCCTCTTTTGGTTGACAAAAAAGGTTTTATTAATTAGTAGAGATTATGAGGTTGTTCACTTTAGAGTCAACTAGAAAATAAGCCCGCGCGTTGCGGCAGGAACCACTGTTTCAACCGTAACTGCATGAATAAGACACATTTAACCTGAATAAATTCAACACAATCATGAATAAACAGAGGGACACATGAGTGAATGAGGTCGATAACATAAGCAGCTTGGCTTTTATATACATTCAACTGAGCTAACATGTAAAGACATTGCACAATTAATAGGAAGAAACCTAACGTTCTTGATCACAAAGACATGGTTGCCAAAAAAGTTCTATTTCCATAAGAAACAGAAGAAACTGATGGCAAAATATGTGTCCTGCAGGGCAGGCACCTATTTCAGCAATTGATAAAAAAACATTGAACACTACTTGTTCAAGTAGATAATTTTCCAAGCACAAATGTTCAAAGCCAAAAATATGCAGAAGTCCTGTTTCCATATGAAACAGAAGCAACATGCAGTTCACACATTTTTCCTTTGTTATATTATGTATTAAGGAGAATCAAACTGTATCCCCCAACACTAAATTTGTTGGAGTCACAATCCCCTTGCAAGGGTTGTAAAACTCAAAAGCTTATTGTCCAAAACGAAAACAATTTGTACCATTTACATGCATGTGCAACATATGCCTTACACTGGAAAAACGTCTAAAATCAAATACAAAGTTGTAAATCACGTACAGATTTTGTTTTACATTTTTATAATCAAGTAGCAAGTAAAATTACAAACTTTCAGCAACCTGAGAGCATGAATTAAGATGCAGAGATATCCCGAAACATACAACATACTGTATGGAAGCTTACCATAACCGTTAAATTTATTTACAATGAAAGATGTTTTAGCTTTTTTAAAGAAGTTTTACATGAAAAGTATAAAATAGGTGAATCAGGCTCTTGGAGGTCTTTGAACCACTTTATGAGCCTAAATGGTACAATTGAAAATGAAGAGTGTAATCAAACTTCATGAGCCTAATTGAAACAAATTAAAGACCAGATTGAAAATGCATTAAAAGCTAAGAATATGCTTTATAAAGGCATTGAACTCTGCATTTACCTGCACAGTTTCAAGTTGCCTAAGAAAATGCCTGGTATATTCTGGCACTTGAGTAATCACCTCTGTACATCGGTGTTCGCTTGCCTAACAGAAATGAAATAAATTGCAAAATATTTGGAATATTGGTGTATAAAACGTAATTTTCAAATTAGATCCAAGCTAATTAAAATGCCAATCCCTTTCAAGTAAGCTTGGGAGCCACTGATATTATATTCCGTAGCCGGTCATTGATCATGCACAAAGAAATAACGCATGTCATTTAAGCCTTTGCACAAACACAGAGAAGAGGAAAAATTTGTCTTCTTTTAAAACAAATCATCTCCCTGTACAAACACACAGAGAAGAGGGTAAATTTGTCCTCTTCTAAAACAATTAGACTCCCTGAACGAACACACAGAGAAGAGGATAAATTTGCTGTCCTTCAAAACAAATTTTTCGAGGGCACAAAAAAAATGACCTCCCTTTTCTACCGCTTTGATAAGAAAAAAAAAATCACACATTCATACACACATATGAATCCAACCATGCATTTTAAACAAATGCCAAGACATAGATGACTGTAGAGGTTTTTTTGCCAGTGACCAAATAAAAAAGTAAGATCAATAGTGACCATAAGTAGTCTGAATAGAGTCATGGCTAGATTAATATCAGAGCATTGTGTCATTTGCAACGACATATATACTTCTTAAAGAAGATTTATTTATTCTGTAATAAGGTGAAGGGGAAGCTACTTTGAGCATATCAACTCATCCATGGCAAAGCCGCTGCATAAATGAAAGAAAAGAAGAGAAGCTTTTTATTTTTAGCTAAAATAAATTGGTATCTCAGGTTGAATAAGTCCCAAAGAATTAAGTGAGAGTGAGTTTATGTGTGGAGCTAAAGCTTTGTGTATATAACCAGACCTCTCTTCCTCTCCCTTTCACTACTCATGGTGTATATTATCTGACTAATCTGTCTGTCTCCTCATAATTATCAAGAGGCAACGTGTATATAATACATCACACGTATCATCTTTTTGACAGTTTGTGTTTCAAATGAATTGAAAGGTATTGTATGAGAATATCTTGCCTAAATGAAATGAAACAAATTTCAGGGTGATGAACTATTGGTCACTATACACCTATCTTGTAAGTTCCATTAAATTTTCATCATCACCCCTCCTCAGTACCATGGCAAGAAACTCCATAACCTGTATCCTCTTTTAGAAACACTTGGGAGGAAAGCCCTAGTGAACACTAAGAGAGTTTGGAGAAAAATTATTAATATTACTTGACAAAGTAAGAATCTTGATTCATCCATGATCCATTCGATAACTAAACTCATACAAAAAAACATAAAACCCCAGAAAAAACAATAATCTACGGATATCTAAAATGCAAGCATATAATATAACAAATGGATTTCTCAATCGAACTCATATGCTTCGGTTTTCCAAGCAGAGAACCATAAAAATAAAAGAAACCAAACCAGAAACATGAGCAGAAGAGTGGCTGCTTGCCTGTGTGAGTGTCGAACACGGAAAAGGCGCTTTTGTTGAGAGAGTGATAGAGGGCCTGCAAACACTAAAATTCAACATAAAACCAAAGTCAGGAGATTTTTACAACATTGAATTGATCCTGGAGAGAGGGCTAGATAGAGAAGGAGAGGAAGAGAGGAGAGATAGATTACAATACCTTGCCTCTGCGTAACACACGGTATGAGGTTAGGAGCGAGTGGCCAATTATTGCCTAATTTGATAGAATTTGGCCAAAACTGAGCTCGCCAACTCTCTATAAACTCGCCGAAAAACGTAGCAGTCAGGGTTTGAACTGAAAATCACAAATTTGAGGCACATTTTCACATACATTAAGTGTAGAATATACCTGAGGTTATGAGGAGTTGCTTGAGACCAACCTCGAGGTTGGCCATCGCAGGAATTGTAGGAAACGTCGCCGGAACCCTGAGAAAGCTTCAGCCTGTCCACCTCTTTAAGTAGCAGGACCCAACTTCTCAGTATCTCAAGTTTTTCGGGTGCCCCGCAAGACACAGCTGCTTCCTCCAATCTCTGTATACTCTTCTTCACACTCCTAAAGCTCCGAACTCCCTGTAAACAAATGCAAATGAGAAAAAAAGGTGGAAAATGTGAAAGATGATGGAAATTGTGAAATTACCATTCGGTCCTAGAACTGTTTAGCGGCTTGGCCGGCAAGCTGGACGACGGAGTCAGCGTAGTTCATGACGGTGCAGGTGACATTGTTCTTGTTGCTAACCTCCACTACCTTGTTCACCGCCAAATCCAGCCATGACATTTTCTTTGACTTGTTAACACAATAACAGAAAAAACACAAATCAACAATCCCAAATCACAAATTCTGATGCAATCAAATTAATTCCTACCTAACTACTCATTTCTCATTTCCAATATCCGCCCCCATATCTCAGTTAAACCCTTAAACCATCCTTACAGAATTGGTCAATCTGTTCCTAATTTCTTCCTTCATCCCACACATATGCTCTCTAAGAACTACAAACTCTCATTCCCCATAAATACGATTTCCCAACAATATACTCCCTAAGCAAATAATACTGAAAACTTAAAAATGTCGGGTTGGTACTTTGGGATGCAAGGAATACCAGTTCTAGTATTACCATTTGAGAGAATAATATAATTTTTCAAGGACAAATCATAGAGAAAAAAGATCGAAACAAATGGCTTACCAATTGAGTCAACTCCCTTCTGAAACAAAGGAAGCATGCGAACAGGCAACATACCTGAAAAAAATCAAACGCTAATAAGAAGAAATATTGGAGAATCTAATATACACGAAATATTTAGGATTTTAAAAAATTAAGAATTAAATTATATGAATACAATTCTGAGTGTATCAATTTGAAAATTTTGAAAAGAGCATACCTGTTCTTGGTGGTTGATTGGGTCAAAAAGTACCTGATGTTGTTGAACCCTCAAGAAACCCAAGCAAAATCAAACCATTCCTACACAATTGACAAAGGGGGTTTGGAAAGGACAAAAACTATATCTAATCAAACAAACAAACAGATGAAAGCATGGATTTTTATTGTCTTAGCCACATACCCATCTCGTCATTTGCCTGAAATCCCAATTTTCTACTAATTCACAATACAATGGCATGAATTTATACAAATTGTCAAAAACAATGAGAAAAATTACCAGAAATTTCAAATCTTTTGTGGGTTCAGAGTAATTACCAGAGAGGCGAAAGCAAAAATCAAAATTAGGCCGATTTTTTCAAAACCAGAACAGCTCCGATCGGAGTAATACAGTGCAATTTCTGAAATAAAGGAGTGAGAAAACCCTAAATCCCCAAGAACCATAATTTATAAACCACAAACAAAAACAAAAAGGAGAGACTAATCCTCAAATATGATACCATTCCTCTTTCTCTCTCTCTCTCAACTCTTTGTTAAAACCCAATTATCTCATGGTCAAATTTTTGCTTACTTGCAAAGATGTCTTTAACTTCCTCTAATTATTCAAATTATCTCGTACTTACTCTCTGATATCTACTTAATCAGAAAGCTATGACAATAATACAACACACATTCTTTGGAATTTCGATATGGATATAAATGCGGACTATTTTAATTTTTCAGTTAATCTTTTTTCTTGAGAACTCAAGACGCACAGATTCGGTCTCATCGAAACATAATGGGGATATTAATTTTTCAATGATGTTTCAAGTGTGATTACAAATCCCACATACAATTGTCTTCACGACAGGGGGAGAACAATTTTTTACCATGTACCTAATAAATCATGGTATTAATTTCAAAAAAGAACACATATATACCCTGCCCCATAAGGGTTAATAGGTCTCAGTTGCATATGAGGGGTGAAAGATCATATATGCATAAGGCAACTGAAACACGTTCAGTTATTATTTTTGTGATATACTGCCAATGGATTGCCACCCAACATATTTTACATATAATATTTTGATAACATCGCACGGGCATTGCCTAGAAACAGCATACATAATTCAAGGTTATATGAAAACCTATGCCATAATGAATTGAGCAGGAAAATAAGGACTTCCTCATATGAGATATTATTAAACTGGAATTATACTAATAAACCAGGAAATAGATAAGACATTATGGAGAGCAGGAAAATGAACTCACCGCCCCAACAGAAGCCTACAACACCAATTGCAGAAACACCTTTACTTCTTAAAGCTTCAATTACCAGTTTTGCATCTTCGATTTCTTTTGGCTTGTCGATATGAAAACATGAAGATTTGGAGGAAAGAAAAGTTCAACAATTAATCATTCAAATTAGGGGCAAACAATTACAATGTAAAATTAACCTAAAAACTTATAAACAAACATCAGAGAGTCAGAGCTCATTCATGTAAAAGTATTAGAGAGTCACAGCTCAACATTTAACCCATTTTGAGTGCAGCCTTACAATTAATTTTAAGGGAATGAAATATGCTAATTCAAGTGAATAAAAAAAATATAAGTTCACAAAACTTGAAATAACATAATACATAGGCAGAATACTTCGGTTTTGAGGGGCTAATTCCATTGAGCAGTGCCTTCCGTGAAACACGCAACAATCACTAATCAACAATTTAAACCCAAAACAAATCGATTATACAGAAAACCTAGATCGGCCAAGCAGCAAAAACAAATACCCAGAAACTGAAATCAAGAAAATACGAATGCGAGTGAGTGAAAGTTTGGGACTATTTGGGTAAAAAAACCTGAGCTTCTTCGGCCTCCACGGGATCAATGCTTCTGCAACACAAAACTCTGAAACCAACCCGAGATGGCTTCCAGCTGGAACCAAAACTCTGAAACCAACCCTAGGCTTAGCCGTCCCTTCCTGCCTCGCCGTGTCTCTGCGCACACCTTACTGAGAAAAAGCAAAACCAAACTTTCGGGCAGCCCTACCTCTTGCTTTGCTCATCCTACCTCTCCCTCTCTCCTCCAATTTTTCCTTCCAAGACCTTCCCTCTCGGCTCTTCTTTCACGCACGACGCCTCCTCTCTCCTCTCTTCTCTCTCTTCTCTCTGGCATCGCTGCAGGCTAGGCCTGCCCTCTGTCGGGGATTCATCCGAAACACCTAACCACATACAAAACCGACTTAAACTAACCCAGCCACAGCCCAAAGCCGCAAAAGCCCATCCAACTAAACCTAAAAAAAAAAACCCAGCCGAAACCTTAAAGCAATGGCATGTCCGTAAATAAAGTGAAATTTAGGTACAATGAACAGTAAGGAACAGTGCCAATTGCAATGCTTTCTTTAGACTAAAGTAATATGTAATATGTAATTAGTCAAGACATTTTTTATGTAAATCCTAAACTTATAAATAGGCACTCGAATGGGAACAAAAATACATTTTGATTTCTCCTCCCCATCTCTTTCGTTTCTCTCTATATTTCCTTGTTCTCTAAAATATTACCGACAACGAAATGATTATCAAACTAGCAGAAGTCTTTGCCACTAGTCTACAGTATAGTGGCATTCTTCTAGCATTTTCAATATAGAGATGTAAATTTGAGATGTAAAGGTTACATTTATATCTTATTTTGCATTTTTGGAATATGTAAATTTAATGGAGAAATGAAAATTTGAGATTCCGTGTACTTTTCTCTCATGTAGAGGGGTCCATCTCCTGAAGGTGAAAAAAAATTTACATTTTTACATTTTTCAATTAAAATGAGTGTTTCACAAGACTTTCCTACCATTGAAAATGAAAATACTCATTCCAAGATATTTTGCATATTGTTTAGAGATGCTCTTAGTCATTAGCTCATATCTCATAGTGTCTTGACGCAAACCCCCTTCTCCTATAGAAAGAACTAGGAGAATGTCACAAGTGATGCATGTGCAATGAGTCAAGAAAATGAGTTATTTATAAGTGAGTCATATTACTAAATTAGCCCGGGTCCTGTTTCCGACAAGTGAGATTTAAGAAGGAAAATTTTGGGGAATCTCCAAGAGAGAAAAAGTGGGATGTTGTATTTCCAGGATTGGATTTCATACTCAAATGAACCTCATAATCATAAGAAAGTAGGTTTTTTAGCTATGGGCCTATGGTTTCGCTACTATTTCGACACTAAAAATTGTAGGGAAGGTGTTTGATATGCCTCGAAGACAAAAGTTGATTACAGGGTTTGAATAGGTACTTGTGCATGGGAAGTAAATGTATTGCTTCACACTCTTTGGCATTTCCATTGGAGGTTGAAAAGTAATTCCCTCCATATCCATCTTCTCTTTGCTTCTATGATTTTTCTTGTAAAGTAATTTTATTGTTTTATGCAATAAATTTGTTTCGTAAAAAAAAATAAAGAAAAAGAAAGGTGATTTTCACACTTTGCACGCCTATATTTTTTGCAATTGAATAAGTCAAACGGAAACAACAACCATGATTAAATATGTATATGTGTTGAAGGCTAAAAATGATGTGTGTTTATCATTTCTCCTTATCTACTCTGATGTGTTTAAGATTATATTTTATGTTTGTGATATCTTGATTTGGGAGAAAATTGTGACGTTGCATGTGATATCTTTAATAATCTTTTATTACATTACAAGTTGCATATAATTATATATAATTTTATGTTTTAATAAGGTAGATCAAGTGCTGATGAAAACTGGAACAAGTCCACCATGTGCTCTGCCTAACTAGTTTGACTATGTATGCAAAAGTTAGTCCTCATATTGCTGAACCATTCACAGAACAGCTTTTTACTTGTTTTGATTGCTTTGGGTCCCTATTCTGTTAGAATACTTTCACAACCTTGATTCATTTTTTTCGAGCACAGAAACTATGGTAGTGGGAGAGATCCTTCTCGCTGCACTCCTTCAGCTGCTTATCGACAGGTTGGAGCCTCGGGAGATCCGCAGCTACTTTGGAAGCCTACATGGCGGCGTTAGCAAGAGGCTTGCGAAATGGAGGGGATCACTGTATGAAATTGCAGCGGTGTTGAATGACGCAGAGGAGAAGCAACTAACGAGCAAGGCAGTAGAGCTGTGACTGGATGATCTTAGAGACTTGGCTTATGATCTGGAGGACATATTGGACAACTTTTCCACTGACATACTACAACGCAAGGGAAATGAGCAAAATGGTGCTGGCACAAGTAAGGTACGAAGCCTCATCCACTCTGGAATTGAGGACATCAGTCATAGATTACAAGCAATATCTGAACAAAAAGATATGCTCGGTTTAAAATATGTTGGGACGGCAAGTACTAATAAGACTGGAAAAGGCCATCAAGTTCATATGAATCAAGTGGAATACCCGTTGTTGGAAGAGACAATGATAAAGCAAGGATTATTGAATTGCTATCCAGAGATGAACGTCCTGTGAAGTTTGAGGTAGTTGCCATTGTTGGCATTCCTGGAGTTGGAAAAACAACACTTGCTCAACTTGTACTCGATGGAAACAGTGGTGCCATGGATCAGTTCAATCCAAAGATATGGGAATATGTATCTGATGAAATTAATCTTGTATGAGTAACAAGGGGCATTCTTGAATCCGTCACATCCCGACCCTGTCATTTTGAGGAATTCAACAGCACCCAAGAGAGCTTGAGTAAGGAATTAGCTGGTAAAAAGTTTTTACTTATTCTGGATGATGTTCGGAACACATTTGACTATGAACTCTGGGAAAGATTGCAGCTCCCCTTTCGTTCTGGAGCACCTGGAAGTAAGATAATTGTGACAACGCGTGATGCTAAAGTTGCAAGAACAATGGGAGCCACTGAAGTATATGATTTGCAGTGTATATCCCATGACAATTGCTGGAAAATATTTGGGCAACATGCATTCAAGGATATACTGCCAAATTTTGGGTTGCTTCAAGACAAAGTTGTTGCAAGGTGCAGTGGACTGCCCTTAGCTGCAAGGTCCCTTGGTGGTCTTTTAGGTTCTAAAGAGTATAAAGAATGGGAAGAAATATTGAACAATGAGTCATGGAGTTTATCAGATGAAGAGAGTGACATTCTCCCAGTACTAAAACTGAGCTATTACTATCTCCCTTCAAGTTTGAAGAGGCGCTTTGCTTATTGCTCAATATTGCCAAACGGGTACAAATTTGGGGAAACACAATTGATCCTTATGTGGATGGCAGAAGGGTTGCTTAAGCAACCAAAAGAAAGGAAAGATATGGAAGATACAGGAGCTGACTATTTTGGGGAACTATTATCTCGATAGTTATTTCAAAAGTCAAGCAAAGACAATTTAGTGTTTGTAATGCATGACCTTGTTGTTGATTTGGCACGGTGGGCTGCAGGAGAGTTATGTTTCAGATTGGATGATAAACCAGATGGTAGATGTTCTTCAAAAACTCTTCACTTTTCTTATGTTTCTGGTCATTATAATGGAGTTCAAAAGTTTGTGGCAATTTCTGAAGTCAAACATTTGCGTACTTTCCTACCATTTTCACTCTCACATAATCCGCATAATTATCTGAGTAGCAAGGTTACTCATCATTTATTGCCAGATTTGAAATACTTGCAGATGCTCTCTTTTTGTGGCTATCAGATAACTGCTTTGTCGAATTCTATTGCTAAGTCGAATCATCTGAAGTACCTTGATCTTTCTCACACATTAATAGTGAGTCTTCCTATATCCACAAGCACACTTTACAACTTGCAGACATTGATAATAGACGATTGTTCTCAACTAAGGGCACTACCTGCGAAGATGAGGAATTTAACCAATTTACGTCATCTCAAGAATTCAAATGTACCTTTATTGAGAGGAATGCCTCCGCAACTGAGTGACTAATCTGCAAACCTTGCCTAGTTTTGTTGTGGGAAGGGATAGTGAGTCAAGTATAAGAGAGATAGGACCCCTATTGCATCTTAAGGGGACGTTGCGCCTCTCATGATTCGAAAATGTGTTATATGATGAGGATGCAAGGAAAACAAACTTAATTAGCAAGGATAGGCTTGAAACACTGCAACTTGAATGGAGTGACACAAGAGAGAATGAATCTGTTGTGCTTGACATGTTAAAACCCCATGGAAATCTGAAAGAACTCACAATCAAGGGTTATCGTGGCTTGGAGTTTTCAACATGGATTGGAGATCCTTTGTTCTCTAACAAAGGAGTTATTAATGAACGAAGTTGAGGGTAAAATGGTCATTTGACCATAAATCTAGAAGGCTCCAAACTTTGCTGGAGCAATGAGATGGTGCCACGTGTGTTGCCAGGATGGAAGGATGGGAGGAGAAAAGAGGGAAAAGAGAGAGATGGACGAAGGAGAGGAAGGGAAAATGAGAGAAATGATGGGGGGGTGCTGCCCAATCGGGAAGAAAGGGGGAAAGGTACTGACCAATCATGAGAGAGAGCAAGGAGGGGAAAGGAAAGGAAAGTGATATATCGGATCCCCTAACCCGTTTCTCAATCGTGACCCAGTGTTCCTGCGACTTTTTTGACACTTTCACCACGCTTTCCCCAGCCTTTCATGACCAGCCATCACTTGTAAACATCACCTCGGCATCCCTCATGTAATTCCCACCCCAAACTCGATGGAATTTGGTCTTGGTGTCGTGAAAAACCCGTCGATGGGTTTCGTGGGTGCACGGTGGCGATCGGCCATTTCTGCAAGTAACACCGTCGACCATTACCATGGGTCGACTTCCCTTGAAGCCAGGAACAAACCCCAAACAAGTTTAGGGGGGGTGGAGCATCGGAGGGAACGAATCGACAACCACCCATTTATAGGGTTCCGACAATTCGTGGTGATTTTCAGGCCACTTTCCGGCCGAATTGGACTTCGACCCAGGTATAAAAGTTGTTCCTCTCATTGAGATCTTCATTCTTGTAAAATTTAGGAATTTTTAGAATTGTTGAATTTTCCAAAGAGTCGGAGCTACCAGCCGCCACGTGCGGAGGCGCGTGGCCTTCCAGGCCGCCGCCTAGTGGCGGCTCGTGCGGTGGCCCGTGGAGGGAACCCGAGATCCCTCCTTAGGTTTTTCGACTTGCCAAATCCAAATCTGCCGTCCGTTTTCTCAAATTCTAATGTTTTAGTAGAGTTTTACTAAAAGGTCCCAAATTGTGGTTAGGTACATCGGTTGGGAGTGATACCATTCTCGCTAGTTCAAGCGGCTTACGGGCGATGGAATACTTGTGAGTGGAACCCTTCTAAACTACATATTTTTATAAAATTAGCCTAGCTTGCATTTCACATTTCTTGATTTGAATATGTTTTATATTATGCTTTACGAACTACTATATTAATGGTTTACGAAATATCTATGATTTATCCAATTTAGATTTTATTAAAGGCTATGAATTATTGGATTCTCGTATATACAATTTTATGGCTTTCGATTATGCTTTATTTTACGGATTTATGAATATGTGAATTATCATGATTTATGAGATGGAGTTTTCAGCCTTTGAGTTTGGTACTATACTAAATAACATTTTTAGAAATGTTTTTGGTGCTTGTCTAGTGGGTTATCACATAGCACATACACACAACACGGGTATGACATCTATGGCCATAGGACACAGTGGAGGAGCAGTGAGATATATATATACACACACCCCTAGCTTCACCGCCGAAAACGGTGTTGAACAACTTCACTAGCCACAGTTAGTGTCGGTGTGTATGTATGCTCTTTTATTCAGCTTCACCTTCGGGTGATGGACAGGTACTACCTTCGGGCAACTATGATGCCCCTAGAGAGTACAGTATTGATGAGATTTATGGATTTGTCTTCGGGCAATGATTGCACCATTATTGAGCATGGTTTTACGAACGATTTCATGGCATGCTAGGGTTTTCAGAAAACTTACCATGTAGTACTATATATGTGTTTTCAAAACAGGAGGTTAGTATGTTCATAAATAAAATGGTTTCCTATTATTAGTATTATTATAAACTTTGGTCCACTCACCTTTTCTGTTTTTGCGCCCCCCTCATGAGTTAGAGTCAAGGCACACGATCCCGACGTCAAGACATTTCTTCTTAGGCATCTACAAGCGTCCTCTGCGTAGGTCTTATTCCTCCATTTGTACCTTCTTATAATCATTCTTAATTTCAATTAGTTGTATGCTCTGAACACGATTCTATTTTAGTTTAATTCATTCTAATTACGTATTTTTAGTTATGCGTGTTTAAAATGGCTTCGTCACCCTCGGGTGTTGGCCAGCACGTGCCTACCCTAATATTTGGGGATATCAAAGTTGGGGCGTGTCACCGTTAAGTTTTCACCTAAATGAAATTTATTTTGGACTTTTGATCTCATTTTTCACGAGTTTATTCATTTATTTATTTATTATTTCTATAGACGAGAATTTGGTTCCAACTTTTGACTTCTTTTTAATAAGTTCTCTGTTTATCTTTTGGTACGAAAAAAAATATGTTACGTTCGTTTCCTATACTTATGGTGAACTACTAAAAAAATATATTAGGCTCACTAACATGAAGTTTAACTAATTGCAAGCTTTGAAAATTCAACATGGCCAATCATGTTCTTTAAAAACTTGCACATGACTTATTTTAGATGAAAAACTTAACAGAATAATTATGAGATAACAAAGTAATGATTTTCGAATCTTGATGGGACAAATCGCTTAAACTTTTAACTTACATGACAAATTAAAATATATATATATACACACACACACTTCATATGACATTTCAAAAAATTTCCTTTACTAAAACCATGTATGCTACTAATTAACTAGAGTACATGCTCTAATACCATATTTGTTGGAGTAATAGAGTTCAGCGACGTCATATCCGTCAAACGACATAAGGACATTGGAGCACTTTCCTTAAAAACGACATGAGTACACTTTCCTAACAAATTTAGGAAACTAATAAAAAGAAAAAATGTAGACAAATTAGAAACTCTCTTTCAAATTACATAGAAATATCTAAAAAAACCTAAAAAAATATTTAGTAATCCCTATATATACCTACACGATCCATCTATTTTGTTTACTTTTGCAAAACTTGGCAACTCGTTCTGTTTGTTGAGAGTTCAGACTTCTTCGTGTTTCGTGATTTGTGTGCGTACGTAGGTAGAAGGAAGAGTGAAGATCCGACGACAATGGTGAAGTCGGCGTCCAACAGAGAGCGCGACGAACAGAAACCGCGTCGACCCAAAAGCTCCACGAAGCTGCATCACCGAACATCGTTCAAGAAGTCGAAACCAAGCAAGGGTTTCGAGGGTTTTGAGGATGACGTGATGTTTTATATCGAGGAGTTTTTGCCGGAGGCTTCAGAACAATCTACTTCTACTTCTTCCACGGTGATCGATCCAGTTAGTGCTGCCGCTGCTGATGATATCGATATCTTCTTGGCCGACAGCATTGATTTCGCGGCGGAGGGTGTTTTTTATGGGTCCGACGATGATTCTGTTACTAATTACTTGTCGGCATTGTTTGATGATTGCAACGACGTTCCAGATTCGGTACAGAGCTGCCAAGATGTTGATGAGCTGCTGGAACAACATCTTGATTTCCCCTCAATTGGCGTGAATTATTAATTAGGTTTTGTCTTAATTAAAGGGTAGTTTTATGTTGGCTGTTCATATTACCACTAATACTGTTTTTATCCCATTCTTAATTAGTTTTTTTCTATCTTGTACGGGTTTGAGAAAATCTTGGTTAATTTTTTTTAAATTTGTTTCCAAATCCTTACCTACTGCAAAGCACGCAAATTCTTGGAAAAAAAAAATGTAAAATACATGTACGAAATAATAAATTTTACATCTAACAAGTGAATAGGGTTGCGATTTATGGGGTAAATTCTTTACAAGAATTAATCCTCTAATGCAATCTCTAAAAATGTTTGAAAAGACTGTGATCAATGGATGTAGAAACTTGATTTTGATCAAACAGACATCACAAGATTATTTTATGTGGTATGCGGTAATTTTGTTTTGGTGGTAAGGAACCAGCTCGTGTGAGTGGGGCTTGATAAATTTTCACAACTATGATAAAGAATCTAGAAAGTGCTTTTTGAATTTGTGGTGTGGCTGGAGGAAGTTGAAGAAAGTAAAGTTGGAAACTGCAATGCAATTTGGCAGAGCTTTGGAATTTCTTATTGGTTTTCTTTCTCTCGGTGCTTTTAATCAGAAGTTGTATGAGCAACCCACTTGAAGCTTCGTACCCCAATTGTGTGCACATTGGAGCTTTCTTCACAAATTAGTTACAATTGTACACAACAAGAGATAATGCTTTAGGTCCACTTTATCTCTTTGTAGAATAATTTGATTTTTCTTTTGTATAATTGAACTCCCGATTCACACTTGTGAAATTTTGGTGTCTACAAATGTCACGGCTTCAAGGTGTGTAGGAGGTGTGACTTAAAGTTACTCTTGTTTTTTAACCGTCGTACACTCAAGTAGAGTATGTCAAAACTTTTATGAATCAAGTATTTTCACTTCAATAGTCCTTGAATATTGGTACAAATCAAATGATTATCGATATTCATAAAATAATTTAAGGTTTTTCATTTTCTTAAAAAGTATCAATTTGAACCAAAAAAAAAATTAAAACAATTATTATTCCCTAGATTCAAGGGCACGATGGCCTTACAATTTTTATAGGGAACTTCTACATCCAAAATAAATTTTAATTTTTTAGCTAAAATTTGATTTTAAAAGAGAGCATATGATTGGATACCCTAAAGGCTAAATTACATCTATATTCTCTAAAATTCAAACTTGATCTCATTTACTATCTGAAACTCAAATTTAAAAATAGACTAAATGCTTACATATATACTGCATTTAACCCCCGAAACCGTCCAACTCCGTCAAATAATCCGTTAGAACTCTCGCGTTGGAAGAATAGGACCCACTTGTCTTGAGTAGCCCAAAAAAATTAATGAAAAATTTAGAATTAACTAAAAAATTGTTTAGATTGATTTAAAATAAATAAACAAAGGGGTGTGCTATCTACACATCCCTTTTTACTTCTCACACACCCCTTGTTAATTTCTGTTCGTTGATCTTCTTCAATTCATCCGATCCGACGGTCGAAAACCAAAAAGGTGTGGGAGAAGTAAAAAATGGTGTGTGGATATTACACCCTATAAACAAAAAGTCAGCTCGTTGGAAATGGGTTTATTTGACTGGCCCGAGGCTTTAAAGCCCATCCAGTTTCGGCCCAAAAACCCATGGGATCACGCATGAAAACTAACCGCGTGGACTTATTTTATTATTATTTTTTTGTTGGAGACCAACCGCGTGGGGAAGCCGTGACTTGACGACCAAGTAATTGGATTCCGAGTAGGAAAAGGAAAGAGTGTGACACCTCCTGGCTAGCGTAACTAGCATACGTATAAATTCAAGATAAAGAGAGGGTTGTTGGGTATTTATCATCACTGCTCTGAGTCTCTCTGTCCGACCTCTCTTCCCTGCTCCGCCGCCGTTTAGTATCAGTATCCGTCCGGTCAGTTTGCTTTCTTCGAATTTCTTCTTCTTTTTACTCATATTTTCTTGTATTTTGTCCTTCTGTTTAAGATTTTCTTCTTCTTCTTCAGATTATGCGAATTATTGATTAGGGTTTTTTTTTTTTTCTTTCAGCAGTCTAATTTCTTACTTTCTAATATTGTTCCTAACAAATAACATTGTCGAAAGTAAAATATATGCAGTAGAGTCGACATGCATAGCATATAACAGATATTAAACAGTAAGCATCGTGTACAACATGTTCACATAGTGTTTCGATTGCCATCAAGGCCGGCTTTGTATGCAATAAATTTCGAGAATGGGTGGAGTAGATGTGATCAGGAATTTATTTGCAATCAAGATTCATGGCTATAATTGTTTTAATCTTTGGTTGGATCAGTATAACCTAATTTTGTGGCTGGATATCATCCATAAGTTTGTAGGAATGGATTATGAATACCATCTAATAATCTCATGTATATAATTATATGCTGCTCGCTTAATGCTTATTCCTCCCCTTCCAATTTTAATTGCTTGGCTTCCCGTTCGGGTTTTGTATTTGAGTTTTTTACTTTTTCAATTTTTGTTTTTGGAATTTTGGTGGCTTTATCTTCTTCTGATAAATTCAGTTCGATCTTGAAGTCGTCGTGCTAATTGTGTGTGTGTAATGTTTTGTTGTAGGTCAGGCTGTTAATTGTTCGCTTCAACTGTTTTCGTACTCGATCCATCTTCATAATGGCCGATGCTCATGAGACTCCTGATAAGAACATTGAGCTATGGAGAATTAAGAAACTGATCAAGGGACTTGAAGCTGCAAGGGGCAATGGCACCAGTATGATTTCTCTCATCATTCCTCCCCGTGATAAAATACCTCGAGTTACGAAGATGCTTAGCGATGAATTAGGATCAGCTTCGAATATCAAAAGTAGGGTGAATCGTCAGTCTGTTCAAGGTGCAATTACATCCGCTCAGCAGCGGCTCAAGCTCTATAACAAGGTTCCTCCAAATGGCCTTGCTCTGTTTACAGGAACTATTGCTACCGAAGATGGCAATGAAAAGAAGGTCACGTTTGATTTCGAGCCTTTGAAGCCGATCAATGTGTCTCTTTACCTCTGTGACAACAAGTTCCATACCGAAGCTCTGAATGAACTCTTAGAATGTGGTGAAAAATTTGGTTTCATTATCATGGATGGTAAGGGGACTCTTTTCGGGACATTGAGTGGTAACGTAAGGGAGGTTCTTCAGAAGTATCGCATTGACCTGCCAAAGAAACACGGAAGAGGTGGGCAATCAGCTCTTCGATTTGCTCGCCTTGGAGAGGAAGCACGCGACAACCATGTTATCAAGACAGCAGAGCTTGCCAAAAGTTTGTTTATTAATCCAGCCACTAACCAGCCCAATGTTAAAGGATTAATACTGGCTGGATCAGCTGATTTCAAAACTAAGCTTAGTGAGTCGGGTAAGTTTGATCCCCGTCTGCAGGCGAAAATACTGAAAGTGGTGGATATTTCTTATGGAGGAGAGGATGGATTCAATCAGGCTATTAAGTTGTCGGCCGAATTTCTGTCCAATGTGAAATTTATACAGGAGCAGATCTTATTAGGAAAATACTTTAAAGAGGTTAATGAGGATACAGGAAAGTATGTTGTTGGCGTAGAGGACACGCTAAAGGCTTTGGAGATGGGAGCAATTAAGACACTTATTGTGTGGGAAAATCTGGAGATCGATAGGTATGTGTTAAAGAATTCAAAGACTGATGAGATTGTTGTGAAACATTTCGACAAGGAGCAGGAAAAAAATATGAGCAACTTTCAAGATCCTGCCAGCCAAGGAGAGCTAAAGATTCAGGAGAAGATGTCACTGTTGGAATGGTTTGCTGATGAGTACAAGCGTTTTGGTTGTGCTCTTGAGTTTGTCACCAACAAATCACAAGAGGGGTCACAATTCTGTCGAGGTTTTGGGGGTATTGGAGGGCTTCTCCGCTACCAGCTTGATATAAGGTCGTTCGACGAGTTTGGTGATGATGAAGTTGATGAGGATGGAGAAGTTTACGATGTTGAAGAGGCTGCTTATGATTCAGAATAGGAATTACTGAACTTTTCCCCAATGCTGGTGCAGGAAAGCAGGGGTGAAAAAGCCTGCACCAGCGCGCATGGGGCAGTGGCGGCTGCTGCTGCTCCTGAGCGGTGCTCCAAAACAATTTCAGGCTCGACCAAGGTTTGGAATTTTTCTTTCTCTACATCATATTATTAAGTCTTTTGTAACGACTGGTCCTCTTATCATGTTATGTATCTTGAAGGACATTGCATTATCATCTGATTCCGAAAGGCTTACTGTGGTTATTACATCTGGGTCACAAAGAGGTGGGGGTGAAAAAGCCTGCACCAAAGTTACAACTGCTGCTCCGGAGAAGTGCTCCAAAAAATTCTCAGCCCTGACCAAGGTTTATATTTATTCCCCCTCCATATCATATACAACACTATATCTTTTGTAACCACTGGCCGCTTAATCATCTTTTATTTCTTGAAGGACACTACATTGTTATCTGATCCTGAAAGGCTTGATGTGGCGATCATTTCTGGATTACAAACGGGCTGGAGAGACTGATCTATCATTCTGAATGAGGATATTGTGCTAAGAAGAGATTCCTTTGGATGATCAACAGTCAAGACCTTGTGAAGATATATAAGCAGATGAAGGATTGTGGTGATATCAGTAGTGCTTTTTGTTATTTAGTATTGGTGATGGTTTTCTTTCAACTTAAGTTAGGGTTTAAGTGGATTTATGTTATTAAGTTCCATTCTGGCTCATCATTGAGATCGAGCCGAGCTAAACATTTATATTCTTGAACAAATACTATTCTGTCTACTTGTTATGAAATTCTATGGTATTATCTTTCCAGTTACCTTTCTCTTTTGACTTGTTCTCAAGGAGCTTGACATAGGATGTTAGAAATTCAAGCATATAATATGGAATTTCTATAGGGTTATACTAGAGGAATTAACGAATCCTGGACTACCATCTCGTTAGTACGAGCCTTCTTTGTTCGCTAGCACGAGTGCCACCATTTGTAGGACTGTAACATGTGCCCTAGCACGGGGATCAAACCGATGTAGTTCTCACTCGCCTTCTCCTTGTAGAACTGAACTTTAGGGAGAGATATATGTGAAGGGTGTCAGGGAGAAATTCCACTTAGGAATTTCGGCTTGAGGCTGTTTAGAACTGATGCTCTAACCCTCTCCTCATGACCTCTATTTATAGTGATCATGCTAGGCTTGGTGTTGACGGATTGGCACGGAGAGCAATTTTCTGCATTCAAGTTAGCTCAAAACTTTCGACATTCGATGTGTTAACCGATCGTAATTTGAAATCATCTACTTCGTTTTCCGTAGTTTTTAAAGCTCTGTCGGGCTCAGCTTAACACATTTGTGTATTATATGAATTCAGATTGGAATTACATTGCTTCATTTAGTTTCTTGTTATGTACGTTTTCTTGGACTCCTTTTGCAAATTTTCATTGTGTTTTGTTTGTTACAGTAATTTATGTGAGTACTCATTTGCTCAACGCATTCGTGCTTTGGTGAGGGAGAATGGCAATGTTGTAAATAGGTAAGAAATTGGGTGATTTTAACTTGGTATGCCCTTTAAAACTCGCGACTAAAAGGAGAAGAACTTATATGAAACAAGTTCACTGTCACCTAGCGTCTAGATTCAATCATACATTACGAGTAATGCTATTCTTGCCATATTATTATACCATAATTTCTATACCACCTTATGTGGCAACTTACTTGGACATGCCACATCTTTAGTTTTAGTTCTATTATTACTATAATTAACACACTTATTCTTTTAAAAAAAATAATAATTAAAACACCCTAATTAGAATTGATTAGGCCTGACGAATCGTTTTCCACTCCATCTCCTTTCTCCCTCACCCCAATCCTCTCCCTCCTTCCTCTTCAACCTCCTGCAATCTCCATTTTTTTGTCAAATTTTATTTGGTTTCTAACTGATCGTATTTGTTTTCCTTTTTATTGTCATAAAATAAGGGTTAGCTAATCGTTTCATTGAACAATGGCTTTATATGCACCTTTACAAATTTGATGGAGTCAAAAGGAACAAGTTTTCTATCAGATTGAGGGTTATGGCCGGGGTCACTGTTCTTGAAAAATCCTCATATTTATGCTGCAGTTGCTTGCAAATTATTGAAATTAATTATGCTTTTTTTTTCCTTTCGCAATTGGCCTTTTGTTTTTGTTTTTTTAATGTTCTTTCTATTTGTTTTGGAAAAGAGGAGGAAGGAGGATGAAGAAGCACAAGACAATTAGAGGAACTTTAAGGAGGGAGGAGGAGATTGGGATGATGAAAAGAGTATTTGAGGACGACTGAACAAGGAATGCAAGAATATGAAAATTGAAGTGTTTTAATTCAATCTAATATCTGTTTCCAAACAAAAACTAATTAAAATTAATAAAATTTATATGGAAATCCAAGTACACTGTAATTAAGTGAGATGGCATGTCCAACTCAACCACCACATAACTACATAAGGTGGTATAAGTTTATGGAATAATAATAGGGAGCTTTAACGAAAAGCACCTGGTACTGTTCACTTTAACGAAAAACCACATTTTTACACTAAAAAGTTAATCCTGGTACTGTTCACTTTACTCTTTATTTTGTCCTTATCATTAAAACTCAAAGTTTTCAAGCCATTTTCATTAGTTTTCCTTAATAGGATATGGTAAAAATAGCATTATACGTTACTATTAAAAATAAATTTGCACATTACAACTCAGTATTAGATACAAAATGCCACATGATGTTTAACCCAATCCTCCTAAGTTGCTCTCAGCTGAAGACACTAGAATGATTATCCGTAAACAAACAAAAAAGAAAGAAAATTCTGAACCCCCACCAACGGGGCAAACCCCCGTCGACACAATACTATTCTCTCTTCAGGCTTTCCTCCTGATACAACGCATCTGCCCGCGCCCACCTCGTGCGTGAGGTCGTATCGAAACCGAAATGGTGCGGGAAACTCGATTGGTACTCACTACCAAATCTTGGAGAGGTTGATTGACAACCGCGAAATGGTGTCGCCGAGTAACTCTGTAAGGTCGGGGCTTTGACATTTTATTCATTTTTACATTGATTTTTAATTTTTCTTTCAAAATAGTTATGATTTTTGTTTTCTTTCTACTTTAAGTCTGTGTGGCGCCAACAGAACATGTCATCACTTAACTGCTCTCCTGTAAAAGAAATTTTCAGTATGCCCGGAACACCAATTGTTATACTACAAATGGTTGGAATTTTTTTTCTTTAAGTATTTAACCACTTGTATTGTGACACTTGGTATAACCATGGACGGATTCAATGAAGGCCCACTGGGGGCAGATGCCCCCACTCAAGTAATTCGTTGGTTAAGCTGCATCCTGCAATTATAGATATACATGCGTTATCCTTGAAGAAAGTATATGTGTCTAATATCAAGCATACCTTCATACTACGTTTACTCTATATCAAATATAATATGAGCAAAAGTGGTCTTTTTCTGTCATTCAAACTGAAAACCCCCCCTCTACCTCAATTTGTCACTTTCCACTACTACTGAAATTTTTGTAACATTACAATTGTGAACATCGTCATTTGAAATCATCCCCATTATCATTTGGTTATAAACCATACTATAATAAGGTCTACTTAGTGTTTTTCAGGTTGCCCCCATTAGAAGAAATTTCTAGCTTCGTCTCTGGGTATACCCAACTGTCTGTAGTACTTTGGAAGGTATTTCGAAGGTACGAAATTGAAAGAATAGTTAGTAAGATGCCAATTGTTTCTAATGACTGATAAAAAAATGCCAATTGTTTCTGTTGACATAATTTGTTATTAGAACATTACAGAGAAATGTTATTTGGATCCTCCAAATGATATAGCCTAATTGGTGATGGAATTGAAGGGTGAGGGGTAATGATAGAGAAATGAGATAGGTTTGGTTTTCAATTTCCTTGAATAATCAGCAAGAAATGCTGTAGTAAGAGAAACCTAACAGTTGTTGGTCTAGCGATCAGGTCCTTGGTTTGCTCCCAAGTGCTCTAGGGTTCGACTCTTTCCCACTATACCCGCCTAGCAAAATGCTAGAGTTTTTCGCTTCCCAAATGTTATAGGGTCAGGGGGGGCCTAGTGATTAGTCGAGTCAAAGACTCAGATACACTAGTTTAAAAAAATGCTATAGTAATAGATCGAAACTAGCTGGAAGTATGAGTAAATCGAATAGTCAAAGGATAGCCTAAATGGTGATGGAAATGGAAGGTAAGTGTGTTCTTTGACCCTTTCAATGCTGACTGATATATAAGTCCTAACAGTTACCTAAAAGGAAAAGCAAGGTGAGTGTGTTCTTTGATCGAAATGTTGATTACGTACAGTTTTGATTAAGTCATTAAACGCTGTAACCGAAAACAGATCAAGTTATTATATACAAATTCGACACAGCTTCCTTGTCTGCTGTCTTTGATTTGTTTATGCAAAGTCTTCTGTGCAAGTCTGGTCTGTTTATCTGCTGTCTATACTTTTGTTTATACAAAGTCAATTGCATAGATGCGGTGGCTTATTCAGCTTGTTATATTACCTGACAGGGACAGGGAACAACTAAAGCCCGAAACATAATAAAAAAGGGCAACGATATTCTTTCAAATGATTTAAGTAATGAAACTTGCAATGAACATGGCCGTCATAAGTTGTACTGTGCAATTTTCAGTGCTCAATGTTGTTATTTCAAGCTTTCTCTTGAGAACGCTTCACTTCTTTTGATTGTCTGATTCTGTATTCTCTTCACTTTTACAAACTGTGTTTGCTTTCTTATGGACAAATCCAACTATGGCAGTTGGAGATATCTTTCTAGCTGCATTCCTTCATGTTCTGCTCGAAAAGTTGGCCTCTCGCGACTTCCTCAACTTTGCCTGCCTAGGAGGAATCGACAAAAAGCTGATGGAATGGAGGAAAATATTGTATGCAATTGCAGAGGTGCTGAATGATGCGGAAGAGAAGCAACTAATCAGTGAGGCAGTCAAATTATGGCTGGATGATCTAAAAAACTTGGCTTATGATGTGGAGGACATACTCGACAAGATTTCCACTGAGATGTTGCGACGCAAGCTAAAGGAGAAACAACGGGCTGGCATAAGTAAGGTACGAAGCCTCATTCCTAAAGTTAAATTGTTGCAATTTAGTATGAACTCTGAAATAAAGGAGATTACTCAACGGTTACAAGAAATATCTAAACAAAAAGATGAGCTCGGTTTAATATACATTGGAACAACAACTACAAACAAGGCATGGAGAAGGCCCCCGAGTTCATCTGTGTTAAGTGGAGTACCCGTTGTTGGAAGAGATGATGACAAAGCAAAGATTATTGAACTGTTGTCCAGAGATGAGCCTGCTACTGTCAATTATGATGTAGTTGCCATTGTTGGCATGCCTGGTGTCAGGAAGACAACATTTGCTCAAGTTTTGGTCAAGGAAACCAACGATACGATGATACAGTTTAATCCTAAGGTATGGATCTCTGTGTCTGACGACTTCAATCTTGTAAGGGTAACAAAAACCATTCTTGAATCCATCACATCTCAACCCTGCCATTTTGAGGAACTCAATAACGTCCAAGAAAGCCTCAGTAAGGTATTAGAAAGTAAAAAGTTTTTACTTATTCTGGATGATGTTTGGAGCACATGTGACTATGATATGTGGATGAAATTACAGTCCCCCTTTCGTGCTGGAGCACGTGGAAGTAAGATTCTTGTGACAACACGTGAAGCTAAAGTTGCAAGAACAATGGGTGCTACTAAAGTTCATAATTTGCAGTGTTTATCTAATGATGATTGTTGGAAAGTATTTGAGCAACATGCATTCGACAACAACAATGCTCTGCAGCCAAATTTTGTGTTACTTCGAGACAAAATTGTTGCAAGGTGTGGCGGTCTGCCCTTGGCTGCAAGGACCCTTGGTGGTCTTTTACGTTGCAAAGAAATTGTTGAATGGGGAGAAGTTTTGAACAACAAACTATGGAGTACATCAAATAAGAGTGAAATACTCCCGGTATTAAAATTGAGCCATCACTATCTCCCTTCAAATTTGAAGAGGTGCTTTGCCTATTGCTCAATTCTTCCAAATGACTATGATTTTGCGGAGAAGCAATTAATCCTCCTATGGATGGCAGAGGGTTTGCTTCAGCTACCAGAAGAAAGAAAAGAAATGGAAGATATAGGAGGTGACAATTTTGCGGAGCTGTTATCTCGGTCATTATTTCAAAGGTCGAGCAAAGCCAATTCACTATATATAATGCATGACCTTGTTGGCGATTTGGCAAGGTGGCTGCAGGAGAGTTATGTTTTAGACTCGAGGATAAACCAAATGGTACGTGTTCTTCTAAAACTTGCCATATTTCTTACACTTCTGGTAACTATGATGGGATTAAAAAGTTTGAGGCAATTTCTAAATTCAAATTTGACAAGCTTGAGGCATTTTCTGAAGTCAAACGTTTGCGTACTTTCCTACCGCTTCCACTTTCAGATGATCCGCATAATTATTTGACTAGCCAGGTTATTCTTCATTTATTGCCAATTCTGAAATACCTGCGGGTGCTCTCTTTGTACAGCTATCAAATAACTGAGTTGCCGAATAATATTGGGTAGTTGAACTATATGAAGTACCTTGATCTTTCTCACACATTAATAGTGAGCTTTCTGGAATCAACAATCAAGCTTTACAGCTTACATGAAGAATTTGACTAATCTACGTCATCTCAGCTATTTAAACATGCCGGCTTTGCAAGGAATGCCTCCACAGCTAAGTCAATTGACTAATCTGCAAACATTGACTAATTTTGTTGTGGGAAAGGGTGGTGAGTCAAGTGTGAGGGAGATTGGGCCCATGTTGCTTCTTTGAGGAACATTGCGCCTCTCAAGATTAGAAAATGTGATCGATGTTGAGGATGCAAGGAAAACAGACTTAATTAGCAAGGAAGGGCTTAATGCATTGCACCTGGAATGGAGTGACAAAAAGGAGAACGACGAAGGTGTGCTTGACATGTCACAGCCACATGGAAATCTAGAGGAGCTCACCATCAAGGGTTATGGTGGTATGAAATTTTCAACATGGGTTGGTGATCCCTTATTCTCTAACACGGTGCTTGTAAGGTTAGAGAATTGTAAGAATTGTGGATTCTTGCCACCACTTGGGCAATTGCTTTTTCTCAAGGAACTTTATGTAAGTGGAATGCCAGGAGTGGAAAGTGTGGGACATGAGTTTTATGGAAATGGTAGCTTTTCGTTTCCACGGTTGGAGACTCTTGAGTTTGAGGATATGCAACGATGGAAGGACTGGTTTCCTTGCCAAGGAGATCAAGGAATTGAAGTGTTTTCTAGCTTGAAAAGGCTCTCCATCAATAGGTGTCTCAAATTGGAGGGTAGCTTACCTGAAAACATTGGTTCAATAGAAAAGCTTGAGATTATTCAGTGTGACAAATTGGTGGCTTCAATTGCAGGCTACAAACAACTTTCTACGTTACGTGTTCAGGAGTGTAAAGGAGTAGTGTGTGGAATTAGGGTTGACTTGGAACAGCTCAAGGCTATTACTCTTGCATATGTTCCAGAGTTCAGATTTCAAACTAAGGGATTCATGACAGGATTAAGGAAGGTTGAGAAGTTGACCATTGCTGAATGTAATGACCCAGAAGTCGAGTGCCATATCTGATTTCCCTTCGCAATTTGTGTATTTCAACAGACTCCAAACTTCAACAGTTGCATCAGTTGGCATCACTTCAAACACTTTACATGTATAAATGTCAGAGTCATCTTGTCTTGAAAGAGGAGGAAGAGGAGATAGAGGGGTCTTCGTTATCTTCTTCCCATTGTCGGAGGAAAGAGGAGGCATCTTGTCTTGAAACTATGGCGATAGTGGACTGTCCATCAATAACTTCCTTTTCATCCAAAGGACAGTTATCTTTACCAGCTCTTAAACACCTTGAAGTGAGTAATTGCTACCAACTGGAGTCAATAAGCGATAGCTTATTGTGGGATAACACTTGTTTCGAATTCATTGATATCTATGATTGTGAAAACCTTAAATCCCTACCCAAGGGCCTATGCCACCTGACCAGTCTTCGGTTTTTCTATCTTTGAAATTGTGGAAGTCTTGTTTCCTTCCCCAGCGGAGGGTTTCCAACAAGAGCCGCCAACCTTTTTTACATTGCTATGGCCACTTGCTCGAAATTGGACACCCTTCCACATGGCATGAACCTCAACTCTCTCGAGAAATTGTCAATTGCTTACTGCAACGGTTTGACACCCATTCTCGAACAGGGTCTTTCCTCAAACCTTACTCATCTTACAATTTGGAAGCCTTACAATTGTAAGCCCCTCTCCCATTGGGGGTTGACATTGAACAGACTCACCTCTCTTAAGGAGTTGTGGCTCAGTGGTGTAGATCTTCGTCTGTCCTCTTTTCCTCCAGAGGGAGAAGAGATGCTGCTCCCAAAATCTCTCATAATACTCAACATTTCAGACTTCCCAAATCTGAGGCACCCATCAAGTCAGGGCTATCGATTCCTCACCTCTCTTGAATCTCTTGAAATCCGTGATTGCCCAAAGTTAGAATATTTTCCAGAGGATTTAGCCCTTTCACTTACACAACTCCGCATATACGATCACTGTCCAGTGCTAAGAAAGAGATATAAACCAGGTAATGCAAAAGACTGGGCCATAATAGCTCACATCCCCTACATAGATATTGGGGACTTGCCATTAGAACAATGACAGCGTGCATCCTTGATCCCTCCAGGTACGTAGTCCATATTTCGAGAAAAATCAAAACCTTATTTGCTTTCAACACATTTGTATCACATGTTTCTAACTTTAGTTATGATTGTGTCTTATTATAGGGAGCTAGGAGGACATCATAACGCTCAAACAATTGGAGTACAAATTACACCAGATGCACCCGGTAATTTTATTCTTTACCAAATAAAATGACAAGTGCTCTGTTGGATTTACAAGGTTACAAGGTTCTCAACTACTTGTTTGTTAGAAGAAAATACGATTGAGTTGCATCAGCATATGCCTAAATATGATTGAGTTGCATCAGCATATGCCTATTCCTGTTTATATCTGTATCTGGATCTCAATAGAAAACCTGAAGGGGCCTTTTTCCTTGATGCAGGATCAAACTGAGGTGAAGTGTACATATGCAATCTAACATGCTCCGTAAATATCACGCATCCCACAGAGTTTGCACTTTCTTGTCTAGTTCCAACCCGTTCCATCATTATTCTTTCCTGCAATCTCTGTGTTCACGTCTTGCACATTCGAGTAAGTCCAAGCTTTACGTCAATGCCATGGTCGATTATATGGTCAATTATACCTTGTAACATTTTATGATTTGAAAAACTTTAATCCTACTTTTTGGCACCCTTCTGTTTCTCTCTTTTCCCCCTGGATTTCGTGTATTGTATATGTAGTAAACGTTCGTGTATGTTGTTTGCAGATATAAAAGGTGCTGGTCGGTTGTACAAGGATGAAAAAGCGGTTAAGCAATGGATCTTCTCGTCTTTCACTAATGTGAAGGTAAAAGAAGTCCCACACTGTGAAGGTAGTAGTATTTTTCCTCACTACCATATCAAGACTTCAGGCATCCCTATTTTATTGCAGTTCGCCATGCGGACTACTGAAGATCAATGGAGTATTTCGAATGCGCTTGGCAATGTGAGGGTGCTGAGTTTGTGTGAAGAATTTAGCGACAGCATAAAACTGGATTTTGGAAGATTGCTATGGGATATAGAGTTGATCAAGCTAATATTTTTTGGTGGGTTCAGTCTGGTCTTCTTTCACTTGAGTGAAGCCAAGCTTGTACAGCCAGTCTTGATCCATGAACGGTTGTGAAAAGTGCTTCTAAAGAGAATAAGTTCGTAGGGGAGGCCAAAGGAGAGAAGATAATTTACGTGAGTGGCTAGGGTATTTGCAGCAGCAAGTATACAAGGCATGCGATGCTTTTTGGTTTCGATTGGTGAGGGAAATTGAGTCCGGGCCGACACCTTTAGAGGAGAAAGAAAGTTGTTCTTGTGGTTTTTTAGGCAATTACTCACTCAAAGATATTGGTGTTAGTACATTTGGTTTTAGCTTTGTGGCTTTTAGGGGAAGAGAATTGGTATGTATTTATCTTTCTCCATTTGTTCTTTGTTTGAGTGAGAGCTATTGAGTCGAGTGTGTAAAATTCGGGGTTTGAGAGTTAAAACTCTATTTGTAATCTCTTTTTTATTATTAGTGGAATTTCCTTACCGTCTCCGAACTGGATGTGGGCTTATACCGAACCAGTATAAATCCTCGTGTTATTTTGAATTGTTTGTTTTGTCGTATTTTTTTGTATTAGTTCATTAGTTTTATATTTAACGCTTCCGCACGACAAGTGGTATCAGAGCTCTAGGTTTCGACTTGGGGCTTTGCACTAGTATGTCTATGAAACTTTTAAATATGTCAGTGAAATATGATATTGAAAAATTCAATGGAAGGAATGATTTTTAAGCCTTTGGTGTGTGAAGATTCAAAATGTGCTAGTTCAACAAGGGTTGCTTAAGGTGCTACAGGGTTTGGAAGCCTTGCCAAAAGATTGGTTTGATAAAGAAAAAGAAGACGATTTAGACCGAGCACATAGTGTAATCATGTTGTCACTGTCTAATGAAGTTCTTCATGAGATGGATGATGAGACTACTACAGCTGGTTTACGGCTTAAGTCGGAGAGTATTTAAATGACCAAATTCCTCACCAAATGGTTGTTTTTGAAGCAATGTTTGTACACTCTCCGCTACACATGAAGAATCAAGAGTATACAAGGATTCTTTTGTTATGGTTTGTGAAAATTTGCTTGGTAGCCTCTATGTATATTAGTGTTATGTCAGTTGCCTCTTCATCAGTTTTTTTGTTTGGGGTATTGGTATGGTTTTGGCTTTTAGTAGAGTACTCGGTGAGGACATTATGCCCGAGATATCTAGTAATCTTTCTGTTTACCAAAGCCAAACCACATTTTGTTTGAACACCAAGAAAGATGCACTGGTAATGCCTAAATACCATGTTAAATATGGTGTTTCTATATTTTTCGTTTGTGCTTCGGCTTATGATCCTGTGTTTGGTTTGTGGTCCAAGTTGTAGCATCATGAATTTCTTGACTATAACGAACATATGGCAATGGGATGATCGGAAATAGCTGCCGGAAAATGCAACGAGCAATCAAGAAACTAAAACGCAACCTGTAATCAAGTGTCTAAGCCACTAATGACGTCCATCCCACAACATTACATCTTAATTCATTTGCATGCTAATATATCGTAAAGATCGACTAAGATACAGTTGTGTCAATGCTACAGAAGGATTTCACCTACTTCAGAAACAGTCAGCCAAAAACATGTAGAGTTCCTATGGTTTCTGCGTACATTTGGGACTCTACAGAAAAACTCCGACAAGCACCACCAAACATCCTCACACGGCGCAAGTGTGGCTGTTGATGTAGTCATCACTTGCAGGCTCACTAGCTACCAGAGCAGCATAATCTGAGGTGTATTGCGGCGTTCATGAGTGGCATTCATACAACGAAAGGACTGCGCTTGACTCGAGTATATTAGCAGATTTGAAGATTACACCAATATAAAATCCAAATGGGACCACTGTTAAGCACTACTCTTCCAATTCTGTTTCATCAGAATTGCTTTCGGGTGGCACGCTAGCTTTAGCATCTGTCTCCCCATTTGAATGGTTCTTGAATAATGATTCTGTGTTCTGCCCATTGCCAACGACACCACCTTTAGTGTCTTCTTCCATATTGCTTCCATGCTGGGCATTATCGTCTGGTGCCCCTTCGGAAGTTACAGGCATATCTGTATCCATGGGATGGTGCACATCTGTATCAATCGGAAGGAGTTCACCTACCTGACCTGAATAAGGCATGTACTGATGAAACTTTACCTGAAAAAAAAAAAAAAAAAAAGAACCAACAAAATTCCAGTCAATTATTAAATTTTGAGTTAAATCGCATGCACCTTTCACTCTACTGAACACAAATAAAAAATGGCACGGTGATGGAAAGTCAAATTTGTTGAAATTTAGCAAATACAGACATAAGTGAAGGCTTAGAAACGTATAAATAATATATTTTAAAATTTGGGGGGTAGTTAATTTTAAGGGCATCAGATATAGGGAGATGACCCCGACGATGTTTAAATAATGAATACATACGAAAGTGAAGGCTTAGAAACCTTGAGATTGCAATTCATATTAGGAGACCAACTTATAAGTTGATTTTAATTGCATGGGATTGAAATTCATAAATATGGATGATACACTTACGCAGGTCCAAAGGGCACTCGACCAATCAAAATATTTTTAATATTTACCCGCTCACCATCTGCTCCTCAAATCAAAATATGACGAAAAAGGAAAATTGAATGCACCACAGGAAAGCATACCTCATAAAGCTGCTGGTAGATACCAATCATCTCATCAACACTGCTGACAAGATGAATAGGACCAGTTTCTTCAACGTGACGCTCAGTGTTTGATGTAATCTCATTCAAATTAAGGGCAAGGTGATCAGGTCTCTGAAGTAGACGTTGAAATGTAGGCTGAAGTTCATAGCATTGTTCAAACAAAGAACGACGGCAAAACACGTAAAGACCCAGTCGGGCACGAGACATTGCAACAATCAATCTCCTAACATCACGAAGGTGACCCACAATGCGAGTACGCACAAGAGAGAGCAGTATAAAATCATTTTGCTGACCTTGAAATTTATCAACTGTTGTAACCTGATAACAGTGCACAATTAAAACATTATTTTACAAATGAGATCACAAAGGTCAACAGAAACAGTAGTTTACTAAAGCCATCACACAGCGTAAAATTGCAAAGTTAGCAGAGCTAATGGGTAAGGATGAATGAAACTTATTTCTGACAGAGAACTGTCAGAAAGCCCAAAATGCCTTAACAATACCATATAAGACACTTTACAGGTCCCTGGCCATTTGTTCCAAGGGATCAATGAGAACTAAACTAGCCTACAGAGACACCAACTTGCTGACAGACCTTTAGATTTCACAAATGGACTGTTCGATTCTTATTTCTTTAACATCTACTACGTTTGTATTTCATTAGTGTGCCTGATGTTCAATTTGATACATTCGCATTCTAACGCATTTTAAAGGTCAATGACATCTGCAAATTGCATAGTGAAAGTGGTGATCTTATTCTTACCTTGCTGGGAGGGCCTATGAAGTCATATGGAGCACAACGTCTGTTGATAACATCGCGGATTAAAAGCTTCTGGCCATTGTAAGTGGTCAATATGGAGATTTTGCTTGCCGGGTACCCAAGTAGACGCATATAAATATAGACACTGACAATGTATTCTGCTTCCCCCACATTTTGGAAGAAATAAGGTGAAGGTGTAGACTCACCTCTGCCATTGTAATCTGGCACATCCACCAACTGGTATTCATAGGAAAATCCAGAATTTGCTCTATGAAATATGGCACCCTCCTTTACATATGGAAGGTCACCCAGATCTCTGTATCTCCAGTTGTACAGTTTGGCTATACTTGGCCTGGCTCTACCCTGGGCATTAAGTTCAATATAAGGAATGCCCAATCGGACAAACCTAGTAAAGAGACTCTGATCCATGTGGCTGTATTTTTGGAATGCTATATTCTTAACAACAGGAGGCAACTGGTGATGATCACCAATCAGGATGCAGCGTTTAAGCCGAGCATAACCATCTTCCTGCCTCTGGAGCAACATTGGTATGAAAGTTTCAATCTCCAAAATTTGAGCACTTTCTTCCATGAGCAAGTTGTCATACTTGAAACCTAACTCAAGGAAATCCTTTCTCTTTAGAGCTGCATGAGTGCATGTCATGGCAACTATCTTTGCCTGCTTGGTCATCAGGTAATTTGCTCGATCAGCAGTAGACTTCAGTAACTCAAACGCCCTACACTCTTCAAGCTCTTGAAACATGGTCTTCAGATGACGAAAGCAACCCTTGGCTGCCCGCATATCTTTCTCAAATGACTCACCAGTAAAGACTGGTTTCGGTGTGTTGGAGAAGAACTCCTTGAAGGGAAAACGATCTTTAACAAATGACGTTTTATCTTTATTCTCCTTACAAGCAGCAAGGAATTGCTCCCAATGCGAGTAAACATGAAGCAACCAAAAGTACCCAGCAGTTTCACATGTATAACCTACATCCTCAGGCAACTGGAGTGATCTAGCCAGCCTCTCCACTTCACTTAGCAACTCTAAGCGCCGCACAAGCATGGCATTGACACGGCCTTGTCGGCTGAAGTCCAGATCAGTTGCTAGCTCTTGCTCTCCTTGCCCAAGTCGAAGAAGATAGCGTGCAGGCACATCCCTCTAAAACAGCAAACAAGGAAATATTAAAAAATTGTGACAACATAGAAAATAGCTATAGGCAGGAATTAACACCCTAAAAGATAGAAATATGAACCTGCATAATCTTCTCAAAAAGGTCATTTAGAGCCTGGTTTGAATGAGTAATTATCAATGTTCTCTGAGACGGACAATTATGATAAAGAACATTCAGAATTTGGACAGCGGTATCAGTTTTTCCTGTACCAGGTGGACCCACGACCATTGTTAGTCCTGGCTGAATACCTGAGATGATTGCTCCGACCTACACAAGGATGATTAGAAATTATTAATACAAAGACTAAATGGCACAAAGATTGCTTCCTAATTAAAAGTTTGTTACTTTAACTTCACGAGTAACTAAAAGATGTGAAAAATATCTAAAAGTAGAACAACCTACAAATTCCTATATCGTATATAGTGTTACCATGTGATTTGAACAGAATCATTGAAACTGTAAAAGAGCTTAATTACCTATACCTTAATAATATAGTTTCTTATTATTGGTTTCTTATTCATCCAAGGATTTTACGTCAATTTTACAAGTTGGTATATTGCAATAAAAGAAAACAGACTGTACATGATCATAATATATAGCTGCACAAGGTAAAAAAAGGAATAACTACCTGAGTGGGTGTAAATTTAACAGAGTTCTTCCTTGGCTGATCTTGGGGATACGGACCTGGGTCAGGAGGTGTGTATGCTTCAACAACAATTTTTTCTTTCTCACTATCGGAATTATCCATGGGGACATCATTAGTAGATTTCTTATTCCCTGGAAGAGCATTGGTGTTGCTTCTCATTGTCTTGGGAAGTGTTATTCGAAAAGGAGGCCTTGGATTCAAGTTTTCTGTGCCATCTGGACTAATAAAACAAACCTAAATAGTGAACATGTAAACAAGAAAGTCTTTAGTCAGATAACCCTCAAGGAGAACAGAGAGACAAACAAAAAGTTCCAGAGACATCAGAAATAAAGACAGTATATAGGCAAACCTGATCATCTGGAAAACATTCTTTCAAATGGTCTGCATCAAGGAAAGTATCTTTAAAATCCACAGTTTCCAAAAGATCCGGCATATTAGTCCATTGTGCAGCAGAAGGATTACCATACCCCAGAAAAATGTTGTGCAACCAGTCCGGAACAATACAATATTCATTCATAAGATCTCTAATGGATTCCAAAATTGCTTTAAAGTTATTTTCCTTGGGCTTTCTCCTCATCAATATATTGAATGTCCCATAAACATCTTCTGCGCCTTTTGCAGCAATGTTGCTGACATCCATGTGGTATTGTGCTGTATCTAAAGCAACGGTCACAGTTCTCAGTTCTCCTTTTGGAGGCTTCCACTCATCCCGTTTAATCCTTCCAGTAAAATCGTTCATTAGAGTTCCCTCTTCATCACGAATCTCAATGACTTCACAACCCCGTACATACTGAAGACCAAGCCTCTGGGGCACGCTCGCCTTGCCATCCTCTTCTGCACTTAGAGGCTCAAAGGAAGGACGAATAGAAAGTAAAAAAAGGACATCATGCTCTTTAAGAGCATTCCATTCTGATCTCATCTGTCCTCTATAACTAGAAATGCTAAAAGTAATTTGTGCTGTCACAGCAGCTGGCTTGACTTCTCCAATATTTGGCTGTTTTACCTCACTGATCTTAAAATCTTTGATTGGCACTGCCATCCTTGACCAACCACGAAAAGCAGTTTCTCCTTCATTATTAATGTACGCATGCAGATGCGGAACAACTTCCTGAATATCCTCACGAATCTCATATGTTGATTCGAGACGAAAGAGATTGAAATTTCTGAGGAGATAATCATGTAATGTTAAAAATTGCAAGTTCAGTTTTGGAAGGGCCAGACAACCTTCTCCAGAGTAATTGATGCTTGGCACAAGGCTTTCATCCCACATGATGAGTTCATTTGGGTACAGTGGAAGGGCATTTATTTTTTCCTTTTGAGACTGTTGCTTTTCGAAAAAGGAAACCATGACTTCAATAAGGAAATCAACCCTTTCAGACCATGGATCATCCTTTGAAACCAGCTTCAGCTGCAAAACAGAAAAATATATCAGTAAAACAGAAGTTTACAATATCCATAGTGATGAGTTCATGACTCAGCACATACCCGAAAAGAAAAGAGAGAAAATGGAGAAAAGTAAATTGGAAAGCTGACATTCCTAAAGCAAGTAATTAGCTAACTCGGAGACAAAGGAAAATACAGATTGCAACATGTATGTCCTCAAAACAGAAAAGGCATGGACAGGCAATCTTCACTTGAGTACTCACTAGCAGAAATAAATACCAATCCAGGGAAAAAATTTCAAACTACGGAATCTTAACTAACATGCCTATCAATGTCATACATACCTTTGAACAAACCAAATTCTTCAAGTCACCAGGAGAAAGAACAGACAATTTCTTTGAGAGATCATTGCGCTTGTCAATCGAACCAATGTTAGCCAAAGCAAGCTCTTGCAACTACAAGCACAAAGGGGAGAAATATTCAGAACGCTAGCACCAATCTATAGAGGAAAACACAGAAAAGAATGCAGCAACTCCTTTAAACCAGAGTCTCTTTATATCACTGATTATATACAGACCTTAGGAACCTTTTTAAATGCAAGTAGCTGGAAAGATTGCACGCGTTCGTAATGAGATTGAAGCACCTCATCATCTGTCAGTTGTGTCCCAACATGATCATTAATCTCAAATCCTTCATAAAACTGCAGCAAGTCGACCAACTGTGCAAAGAGTTTCCCCTTCTCGTGTCTATACAGAGCACTCAAGTGGCATTTGGCAACTACAGCCACATCAGAAACAAGTGGCCTCAAGTACCTACAATCACAACAAGATAGAAACAATGTACAATCACAACAAGATAGAAACAACATAATAAATAGAGAAGAAAAACTATAGGGCATGAAGGACTGAGAGCTCTAACTCTCATGATCCAAACATATAATGGCAATAGGATAAAACTGATTATCTGTTCAAAAATTGAGCATCAAACAGAGAGGGGAAAGGAAATGAACATATTTGCAAAATATACCTCCTTGTTGGTAGTTGGCTCAAGAGGTCAATAAGAAATTCCATAAACCTCTCACAGTACAAAACACAAGCATCATCGACACGCATAGCATCAGCAAGGTGATAATCTTCATTCATACTAGGATCAGGGGCTAAAACCTTGGAATCAAGTATCTAGAACAGCACGAAAATCAAATTAAAAGTTTCATTAATTCCTCGGTATTGACAATCAAAGACCACAAAGCACTACTCAGAATTTATTAGTGTGACATACAACCTCAAGGAACTCTTCAATGAGGTTTCTCAAGAACTGAACTTCAAGTGTAGTTGAAGGGTCAAATGGCTCTCCGCGTTTTGCAGCGTCTTTGGCCTCCCTCTTTATCATCCTTTTCCATTTCCTGATCAAATCAGGATTAAAACAAAGTTCCATCTGCAAATGAAAAAAGAAAATCAAGCACCATAAAATACAGGTCACATAAAAATTCAGATGATAACAGAAACATATTTTCAAAATAGACAACATATGTGTTACCTGAAAACGACCGTACGACAGACTGTGCCAAGATTGCAAACTTGCTAACCTAAGGACAGTATCGCTCACGATCTCATCTTCCAAACTCTGTCACAAAAAAAATCAGTATTGTATAATATTAAGTACTTTGCTGCATCACCCAAATCAATTGAGTACTTCACTACAATATTCATATCCTTAAATGAAATAAGGGCATCAAGACTTAATTGTATGTTTATAACTACATTCAGCGATTAATCTCATTACACATATGACCGATATACAAAACTGATGCTGTGTCAAGATAACTGAACCATGTGTGCGAGCTAAACTTCTACTAAGGTCAAATCATATACTATTAACAATAGATGATGTGCACAAAAGGTATCTTATCTCTTTATGTAAAAAAGATAATATGTGTCAGCATTGATGAAGCCAAAACTAGAACTTAAATAAATTTTTATGCTAAGATAATTTTATGACAAACAATTTGAAAATATAAAACAAGCAGACAAGAACAGCAACCTACAGTTGACAAAAGCAAATTATGAATGTTTTCTGGACTTATGAAACAGACCGTCCAGACTAACAAACTAAAGAAAGGACAAATACACTGATGCTTATGGATGTAAAAACTAATAAACCCCTCTATGGGAAGTAGCCCGCCCACAAATCTTTCTAGAACTAGACATATCAGATAAAGTATAAAACCAAACATTAGGATGCTACCATACCTGAAAGGCATTAATCATGAACACTAAATAATTTGTCTTCTCAGCTATGCTTAACTCTCTTCCCTGCAAACATAAAAGCATCAATATAAGTCTGAAACATAAAACACCTGAAGAAGTCATTCAAATTAAATGTATCTCCTTAGTAACCTCCCCTCCTCTACTAAAAAACACACAAAAAAAATAAAAATAAAAAATCAAGCATACATACATTATATTTATGGCCATAAAGCAACTCTGTTGACCTTGAGTCAAATATTAGCATCTATCAGTTTTTGAATGCTCGATGACCAGATGGTTCATCATAAATCATGCAAATTTGCCACTGTTTATATTTTAAGTAAGCTACCTGTGTATATCTCAAAGCAAGCACGAAACGAAACAGCTACGAAGTGGACCACAATTGGTTAAAATGCAATGAGCATGGCAACCATGTCTGTAATCATATACAGAATATATGAATTGTGCACCAGCATGTAAGCTTACCAAAGGTCAACATATAAAAACCAAACAAGGTGTGACTGCTATGCATGAACACGATAAACTTATGGAGAGAATCACCAGAGTATTGATTAGAAAAACAATAGAGATTTTGTAAACTTCTCCATTCCACTTTTCAAAACTCACCAGGAACAAGTTTTGGGACCAAAATTATATGAAAAATAGACAGGAGAACAGAAAGTGGGACACTACTATGCGAACATGCCAGCACAAGCCGAAATCCAAAAGCACTATTGGGTGAGAAGGTGGCTTAATTGTTGGAATGGGTTCGCATGTGCGCCTCCCTTTGGGGGATCAGTGTCATCAGAGATTCAGAGTTTAAGGAGAGCTCATTTTCTGTTATATTTTCAAATGCATGATGTTATTTCTTAATATGTCTTCAAAGCGTTTTGTAGTATTCCTGGTGTAGGTAAATGATAGTTTGTTTTGGTATTTCCTCTCGAGGATATATTGTCCTTGATAATGTTTCATCATCATGAAGAAGGAATCACACAAACCACTCCAACTGTATTAATATACCAATACTATAATGCACAAACTATGATTGTCACTTAAGTTTCATACCACCAAATACACGTCACTAATACTGATTTTCTTGATAATGAAATTAGGATTACAGTAGAATCCTTTTCACCATTATTCATACATGAGGGAACAATCCTCTTGACCATTATTCATGCATGAGGAAATATGGCAATCAGATAAAACGAGCACAAACCGATTTAAGCCGAAGAACCCTCTCAAGGAATCCTTTGAACACATCTTTCCGGTCATAAAAGCACGCCCAAGCTGCCACATTCTCTCGAAACTGCAATTCCAAAGTTGAGATACACAAGTTCAATCATAATTGTTAGTTGCAATATTACCAAGAAATGCATAACCATTAAACCTGTTTATAAATGCTACATATCAATAATTTCAAAGTTCAGGACCAACTTTTGGGGACCAACTACCCGAAAAATGAAAGAATCGTTCCACTATCTAACCCGAAAAATAACTACTTGGAGTAGTTTTCTAGCCAACAGTTTCTTAGCAACCAGAGATACCCTAATCTCAGTACAGAAACATCAAATTACAATTCCAAAACACAGTACCTTCTCATTGACAATGAGAATCATGGACATAACGTGCTCGAAGGTCGCGGTTTCGGGGTCAAAATTTGGCCACAGATAGTTCTCCAAGTACTGACTGACCTCCAGAATCATCACCCTCTGTGACGGGACGGCCCTTCTCTGACCCTCTTCAACTGACAACTCCGTCCGATAAATCACCTTCACTAGCTCCGGTTCGAAGGGCTTCTTGGGCTTCGAGGCGTCTAGGGTTTTGGACCAATTATCGGCGGCAATCATCGTGAGCCGGTCCCGCTGAATCTCCGACAGCGTTATCGAGCTAGGAAGCGCCGAACCGGGCTTGGCCTCGACCGGGTACTCGAGCGGGTACTCGGCGACATGGTGGCGCTTGAAATCGTACGGCCCTGTTCCATACACCTTCGTCATTGCCACTCGCTCACTGATCTGTAACCCAAATTAGGGTTTTGGGATTTGAGGTTTTAAAAATAGGTGACCTTTTTGGGAAAATTAGGGCTTAAAAATTCGGGGTTTTTGAATTTTGGCTCTTTGTGTTGGAGAGAGCTCTCATCGGTCAGAAGGGAGGTTCTAAATGAAAAGGGATCGTTAATAGAAATCCGAACCATTGAAATTATTATCATTTTTAAAGTTGGCTGTCATTCGTAATCGTTGCATCAAATTTCAATAGTTTAGATTCTTAAATTTAATGGATTCGGAGAAAGAGATCTGAAGATAATTCCTTTATGTTCTAAATTTAATTTCTCAATGAGTGTCACGATATTAGAGATGTCACAGAGAGAGCATAAGCCATTTTAGTTACACAAGATTAGAATTCCTTAGTTCCTACATTTATATTACATTTAATCTCTCTTAGTATCTCCAAAAAAGGTGTCAAATATAAATTTGAAGACTATGTTGCAATTTTAAATTTTATTTTGCTCCAACTGATACGTTTTTTCTTATTCAATTAATATTTATAAGACCCACTCTTCAAAACAGATAAATAAAAACTAACTTTCCTAATTTATGATTAGTGCATTATTATGACTCACACAACAAAACATTTAAAAATAATAATTCTACATCAAGTTTTCTCATATCTCAAATTTGGCAGCACAATAGATGTGGATGTAAATTTCCGTCTTCTTCTCAGACGAAAATGCACTTGTAAAACAATCAAAACCTTAGGTCAAGGTTAAGAGCCTCACGCGCCTACGATGAATGGGGGAGTTTTGGCTGAAGAATCTCCGATGATAAAGTTAGAATTTGAGATAAAAGTGTTTGGAGAAATTTGGAAAATTTTATAAGGGAGTTTAACTTCGGTTTTTTAGAGAAATTGTGGCTATTTATAGGGGTGTGGCAATCAATTAGGAAAATAATATCAAAACAATATGGAGAAAAAGTTCAGCCACTTATGGTGTTTTTTTGCTCTAATTGCAATATATTATGTCAAAAGAATATCTTGCAATCAATTAGAAAATTAACCAATTAATTTTGGTAATTAATCCTAATTTGAAAAGAGTAAATAGGAGTTACCTTGTAGAGAGGATTTGATGAGGATTGATGATATAGATTTTGAATAAATACTTATTTTGATCACTTTTGACCTTGATTGAGTCGTTATTATCTATTTCTTGCGCATAGGAATTCCGATGTGCCTTGATAGTAACTTTATCTTTTTACCCATAAATCCACGTCGCGCTCCATAATTTCCTTGATTATTTTTTGCTCCACAATAGATATGTAAATCCACATAAAATTAGCATGACGGTTGTTATCTGGATTCAAATTTTATTACGTGGCATCCTACTTAAGAGATAGTCTAAACTACCTTAGTTTGAAAAATCCAATCAAGTTTGTAAATTTATCTTTACACCTAAACTTATCGACTAGAGGGACTCTTAGCAGCAAACTCGTACGAAGGGAAGAATGAATTTAACAAAAAGAGGTGAATGTTGAAATGGAACTGAACATAAATATGTCAATACTACGATTAGTTGTATTTCTATCCACATGTGCTGGATCTTATATTTGAATATCTTATGCTAGATATATTTTAGGATCCTCCAGGTTTAATATGAATTCTATATATATATATAAAATAAAAAAAACTCTCCCGCAACTAGTATAACGGTTCCAGAAGGCATAATCTGCTCTCTAGCCTTGAGTTTGAAAATGTTATACTAACTTGACTATCGGCGAGCTTTAACTAGTCTCATATCGGTATCTTAGGCCATCTCCAACCGAAGGGTCTGGAGGGCCAAAGGATCGAAAATCATCTTTAACAAAGGGCTAGGCCAGAGGGCTCGTGGGCCCTACAGAATCTATAAGGGCCAAAAGGCCAGAGGGCTGGCCAGAATTTGGTGTAAAATTGTCGGATTTCCTGTCGGATATAACCAACAGGAATAATTTTTTATTATTGAAATCATGTCGGTACCGACACGAATAGTAATTTGAATATAAATGGCATCGCAGGAATCAATTTGACTCGGCGGAATCGTGTCGGTTATAACCGACACGAATAGTTTGCAATCGTGTCAGTTATAACCGATACAAATAGTTTAAAATTTTGAATACAATGGTTAGCTGACTGCAGCTAGCCGTTGCCTTACATTATTATTATTTATTTTTTTGTTATGAATTTAAACCTTTTTTCCCTATAAATACCTAAGTCATTCCTACACAATTTCTCACATAATTTTCACCCTTGCATACTATCTCACTTCATTCTGTTTCAAATTTAAGTTGTTGTTTTTAAATTTAAGTTGTTGTTTTGAAATTTAAATAATAAATTATGTTTGGCCCTATGGCCCTTTGGGCCTCGGTTGGAGACGGAGGCAAATATGACATTGTACTGTTTATTAAAATATTAATATCTTGCAGAACCAGATGGCTGATCCCTCGGTTGGAGATAGCCTTAAATCAATTGTAGATGCTTGTTCTTGATTTTTTTTTTTTATTTTTTTTATTTTTTGGAAACTGGATGCTTGTTCTTGTTTGTAGGTGATCAATTCGCACAATTCAACTATTCACGATGATGCTGAATTTTGTTCCAACACTTGCCTAGGAAAGGGCCCTAGTTATGACTTCCCCTTCCTTCTTTTGACATAATCATTTCAAATTCATGTATATCTAATATCACTTTTTTCCATCCCCCAATCACATCGCATCTCATCAAAACCCACTAAGTGTTGAGGGCTGTGTGGTTTGCCAACACAAGATCATTTGTCTCTTAAACTTGTATATTTTGATGATAGGACATGTCGAATAAACCTAATTCATTAACTTCGTCAAGAAATATAATATCATATAGTGTATCGCTCTCTATTTTAGATACATTGAATAATCTCTCATCGTCATGTCGGGGCATCACAGTTGAAAATATCAGCTACCCTTGCTGGCAACCATATTAATCCCCTGACTGTTTCGGAACAGTCTTCTTCCATCACCTCTCCTCCTCGACCATCTCTTTCCAATGCTGACTGCACTGGAGCTGACGGCTCCACTTGCCTAATGCAGTTGCCTACTAGTGATCGATTGTCCTGGTCCACCTTCATCATGCAACCACTAAAAAAGATGATACACATGCTCCTGTCGTCTTTCGCTCCGCCTACTCTAAACCCTAAACTAATTGGTTCTTCATTTGAAGAGAGGATGATCATAAACAACCATTGGAGTCTGGAGATACCAATCCCAACCGGTTTCAACACGTATAGTTGCTTAAATTCTTGAAATTTGTCTTAAGCACTATAAAAAGATAAGCACTTGACACAAATTCAGATTTCCCAAAAGATCGTTGAAAAGTGATTATATTGTGGATAAAGGCTTTGATTTTGTCACGGTGCTTCATTTTTGTAAACATTCTACCACATAGTAATGTTCTAAACTCTCAATAATACAGTGGATCGATGAGAAAAATTTATAGGAACCCACCATACAACATCAAGAACGTGAAATTAGAAATGCACATATCTCTAAATCAAAGGTCTTGGAAATGAGATTTAAAGTTTCAAAATAATTTTATTTCATGCTTCAGCTATGAAAAATCGACTTTCATGTGAAGTATTGCTCCCAAACAAACCCACGTTGATTTGGGTGAAATTTTTTAAATCTCAATCATATGTCCTTCTACTCTGATGTAGAATTATTTTTAAATAGTTATAAGAGGCTTTAGACCAACTCCAATGATTGGGCTAAAAACCAAATTTTTTAGCTCGGAAAATTTAGCTTTTAGCCCAAAAACAGCTTTTCTGCTCCAATTATTCTAGCTTAAAATTTTAGCCCGGAATTATTAAAGAATGAACTTAGGCTATTTTTGGGTAAATTACATAGTAATCCCTCAGGTTTGAGGTCTATTGCAATTTTATACAACATCTTTAAAACATTTCACTTTCATACCTCAAGCACTATTTTATTTCAATTTCATACAACCGTTACATTTTTCATCCATGGATCTGTTAAATGCTGACGTGGCAGCCAAATGTCAACCACGTGGCAAATAAAATAATTTTTAATTTTTTTTTAAAACCTGAAATTGGAAGAAAAAAAAAGAAAAAAAGAAAAAGGGGTCCGAACCCAGAAGAAGAAGAAAGAGAAAGAGAAGAAGAAGAAGGAGGAGGAGGAGGAGGAAGAAGAAGAAGAAGAAAAAAAAAAAGGGGGGTCCGAACCTAGAAGAAGAAGAAAGAGAAAGAGAAGAAGAAGAAGAAAGAGGAGGAGGAGGAGGAGGAGGAAGAAGAAGAAGAAGAAGAAGAAGAAGAAGAAGAAGAAGAAGAAGAAAGGGGTCCGAACCCAGAAGAAGAAGAAAGAGAAAGAGAAGAAGAAGAAGAAAGAGAAAGAGAAGAAGAAGAAAGAGAAAAAAAAAAGAAAAAGGGGTCTGAACCCAGAAGAAGAAGAAAGAGAAAGAGAAGAAGAAGAAGAAAGAGGAGGATGAGGAGGAAGAGGAAGAAGAAAAAAAAAAAAAAAAAAAAAGGGGTCCGAACCCAGAAGAAGAAGAAAGAGAAAGAGAAGAAGAAGAAGAAAGAGAAAAAAAGGGGTTCGAACCCAGAAGAAGAAGAAGAAGAAAAAAAAAAAAAAAAAGAAGGGTCCGAACCCCGAAGAAGAAGAAAGAGAAAGAGAAGAAGAAGAAAGAGAAGAAAGAGAAAGAGAAGAAGAAGAAAGAAAAAAAAAAAAAGTGGATAACAAGTTTTAAAAAAAAAAATTAAAAAATTATTTTATTTGCCACGTGGCAGACATTTGGCAGCCACATGGCATACATGTGGCAGCCACATCAGCATTTAACAGATCCATGGATGGAAAATGTAACGGTTGTATGAAATTGAAATAAAATAGTACTTGAGGTATGAAAGTGAAATGTTTTAAAGATGTTGTATAAGATTGCAATAGACCTCAAACCTGAGGGGCTACTATGTAATTTACCCCTATTTTTTTCTTAAATTAATTTTTTTTTAAATAAATATGTAGACCATATTAAATTAATTTTATGAAAATTTAAATCTAAAAATATTTAAATTCTGATAAATATTGAAAAATTACTAAATTTTTCACAAAACAAGCCTTTAACTTTCACCAATCTTTCATCCCTGGGCTAACTTTCAATTCACCAACCGTTCAATTCACCAATCTTTCAAACTCATGCCAAGCATAAAGTAACATCTTCCTCACATGTCCAATTACGACCTCTAATATGCTCTCTTGCCATGTTGAACAATTTGGAAATGGAAAGAAATGGTAGAAAGATAAATTGGAAGAATTGTGGGAGAAAATTAAGTTTTGTGTGGATGTTTGAACAAATAGATAGGTATTGATAGAGTTTTTGGGTGAATTTTGAGTTAAATATATATTTTTAATTATTTTAGCCGTTGGATTTAAATTTGGGTCGTTAGATCTTTTTTTTACCGTTAGATTTAATTATATTCAATCTCAACCGTTTGATTCAATGTATTTTAAAATAACATATTCTAAAAAAATTAAATTTGAATCTGAACCATTGGATCAACCAACGGTCCTTAAAACCTAGCCCTTGGATTAAAATTATAGCCGTTGGGATGATGATGTTGGCCGACACACATCTGATAGTGGGGCCCACCCCTGTCGGGAAAGCCTTGCAAGCCAACCGCGTGGGGCGTGTTGGAGAGTGGGCGGGCCGAGACTAGCCCAAGTGCCAGCGAGTCCACTCGCATGGGGGGTATTTGGCCCAGCTTTGACATTTGGCTTTTAGCCCAATGTTTTAGCATAGGTTGGGTGGTGTTTGGGGGGGGAATAAATGGGGAAATTTGGCTTTTAACCTACCATTCGAGTTGGTCTTAAGGGAGAGATTCCCATTTTTTATAAATAAGAATTAATTGTGAGGCCCATATATCGAATTTTAACGATACGAATCGTCTCTTTTTCAAGTTGAACCTCATAATTCATGCTTATAAAATATTAGCCAAAGTTGGAAATATTTGAGGCATCAAATTGAGTTCAAATAAATTAACAAACATTTGTTATAAGAAAAACATTGAAATTTCATCGTAATTAAATAGACAAATAATTTCGAATTGAATTAATTTTTTGCAAAAATAATCTATAAATTAAGACTTACAAAATAAATGATTTGAATAGTGATGTGGAAAAGATTCCACAACTAATCTCCTCTTTTTTTAATATAATGGGAATCACCCCAAGAAAAAGTAAACTTGACAAAGGTTTAGGAAAGTGTAGTAGGTAGAAAAGCAGAGAGGAGAGAGAGGAATATATTCAGAGAAAAAGAGAGAGGTGAGGCTTTGTCCACCACCATGACTGAACAAGCGGGTTCGCTTCCAAACTTCCAGAGGTAACAAATTCTTACCTCTCATTCTCCTATACGTTTCTCACCACCCACTTCTGCGTTTTCTGCTTTGTTGTTCATTGCTTTTTTCTGGGTGTTAAATCTGCAACTGCAAATACAGCTTTGCTTATATTGTTCATGTGAATCTGTGATCTGAGGTTTGAATCTAACGGCGGAAAATCATTTGTGTTAGTTTCCCTTTGTGGTGTTTACAGTTTGCTTCACTCTTGGCATACCTTCAGATTATGTAGTAGTAAATTAGAGCTCGGATGTGTTTCTAAAATGACTAAAAGCATTTTTGATAAAAATGTTTTTGGAACAAATCGTAATAAAAATGTAAGTAAATTTGGAAAAAACATTTAAATGCTTCCTGGAAGAATGACATGACCGGTGTTTTTTGCACTTTGCTTTTCAAACTAAAAAATATTTTCTCTAAAAGAACTTTCAATCATTTTAAAAGCATATCCAAACGATTTATACACCCGGGTTTTTGCCGTTAGATCTTGGTCATCGGATACCCGACTAAAGATTTAACGACCGAACATTCTGGTGTATATAATATACTTGAAAATTCCCTGAAAATGATCAAGGTTTCTTGTTCAACTGAAATCTCGAAATTTTTATTCATCTGAATCTGAAACCTGTTGCTAAATTTTTTGAACATAGCATTCTCATATTGTCACAAATTCACAATACTAAAATTTTATCTTAATTTCGTGTGAGAAATAAATAAAATATGTACAATTTTAAGGCCATGTTATGTGGATAGGTTTCCCTAATGGATGCTCAGTTCTTTCCCTTCTCCTCAGGTTAGTAGGGAAAGTGGCACTGGTGACCGGCGGAGCCACTGGCATTGGAGAAAGCATTGTGCGCCTGTTCCACAAACATGGCGCAAAAGTTTGTCTAGTTGATGTGCAGGACAACCTCGGCTTACAAGTGTGCGAATCCCTCAATGGAGATCCAAACATTTGTTATCTCCATTGCGATGTCACAGTAGAGGATGATGTTAGCCGTGCAGTTGATTTCACTGTCGATAAATATGGCACGCTGGATATCATGGTCAACAACGCTGGGGTGTCAGGTTCGCCTTGTCCAGACATCCGCAATGCAGACTTATCTGAGTTTCAGAAAGTGTTTGATATTAACGTGAAGGGAGTGTTCCTCGGAATGAAGCACGCAGCTAGGGCAATGATCCCGCAGAAAAAGGGCAGCATAGTTTCTCTTTCCAGTGTTTCAAGTGTTCTAGGAGGCATTGGACCACATGCATACACAGGGTCCAAGCATGCTGTAGTGGGGCTGACCAAGAACGTTGCAGCTGAGCTTGGGAATCACGGGATACGCGTTAACTGCGTTTCTCCTTATGCAGTTGCGACGAATTTGGCTTTGGCTCACCTGCACGAGGATGCGAGAACCGAAGATGCCTGGACAGGTTTCCGATCTTTTATATCGAAAAATGCCAACTTGCAAGGAGTGGAACTGACAGTTGATGATGTAGCTAATGCTGTGCTATTTTTGGCAAGTGACGAGTCCAAGTATATAAGCGGGGATAATCTCATGATCGACGGGGGCTTCACTTGTGGGAATCACTCACTGAGAGTCTTTAGATGATGAGTAGAGTTAAATGGGTTGATCCTTTACTTCCGCTGGCATCTTTGGAGCGTTTGTCGTGGAAAATGATTTCCGCACTTCCGTTTCCTCCTGATGCATTTATCTGTTTCATAGAAGTCCAATTTCAGATAATGAAATGCCGAATATGTTTCCATCTCTCTTTACAGTTAACTGTCTACCTGGCTTCTTACAAGTATTTTTTCACATTTCCGAGTTCACCATTTCGTGTGCATATTGCTGGATTGTTGCATTCATTTCCATCATAAGTTATATAGAATCTGCCAGGCCATGGAAATGTCAAAGCGTATGAAGAATTCACCTTCGGAGAACACTGGCCTCCGGAATCATTTTGAAGCTTTCATTCAAAACAAATCCGAGCAATAAGAAAACACCTTCACCGTAAATATGACTCCAGAGCCTTCAAAACAAATAGGGTAAACAGTGCAAACAAGACGGTTCGGATACGATAAATATTGAGCATAACGAGATCCGATTGGCCAGCACTCCCCCTCTTTTATCTCCTTTTTTTTTCCATCATAGCCACACGTGTCACAACCTCATTACTCCAACAAAATTTGGAGCCTTCTAGATGATGGTCAAACCAATTCCCCCTTATCTTTGCTTGTCTATAACTTCTTCGTTATAACTTCAAATTACGTTCTGTTTACATCCGTGCATTCGTAAGGACGAGTACTATAAGAATACACTAAGGAAACGGATCTTACGTGACACAACAAGACGGTCAACAAAAATCAACGCATTTGCCTTGAAGGGCATTTTCATAAATTCATATTTTAAAATTATAAAAACTGTGATAATTGGGGACGGGTCGTTACATAATGCTTCACCAGATTTGTGGCGTTGTGCTTTCTACTAACATGAGAGATTTTTATGCTGATAACGTGTTATAAAATCAGCGGTGTGTGTGCAATGGAATAAATGAAACAAGACACAAAATTTACGAGGATCCTCTACAATCAGTGTGACTGGAGTACATCCTTATGGTAGCAGTGGTGCTTTCATTCATTATATGAAATGATAAGAGTACAAAGATAACTTTCTCTATTCTCTCATATCTTCTTGCTTTCTTTGATGTTGTTGATGTTGTATTTCTTCTTACACTTTGGCCTTCCTTATATAGGCAAATGAATAGACAAGACGCTAAATCAAGATCTACCACACTCATGCTTTTGTGTCATCCCCATGAGCTTTTGTGTCATCTACATGAGCTTTGGCATTTTCATCATGTGCTTTGACTTGACATCTTCATCATGTGCTTTGACTTGACATCTTCATCATGTGCTTCTTTGTTTGAGTGTTAGACAAAGTTTAGAGGGATGAGTTGTAGAACTTCTATATGAGATGTAGATGAGTTGTAGATAGGATGAGTGGCCATCCACATTGAATGGCTATGAATTACAACAAGTGGATGGATTAGGAGTTTTATGAGTTTCTAAATCATACGTAAAGACTTGAAAATACAATAAGCGGAATCTAAATAGTTAACCCATGAAAAAGTAAACATGACAAAAGTTGAAGGGGCTACTTCTTGAGGAAAAAGTGTGTTAGACTGTTGAGTAGAAAAACAGAGAGAGAAAGAAAGTCGAAACACATCAGAGGAAGAAAATAAGAGTGGTGAGGTTTTGTCCACCACCACCATGACTGAACAAGTGGGTTCGCTTCCGAGCTTCCAGAGGTAACAAACTCTTACCTCTCTTTGTCATATACGTTTCTCTCCACCTATTTCTGTGTTTTCTGGTTTGTATATAGCTTTGCTTTTATTGTTCATGTGAATCTGTGATCTGGGTTTTGAATCTAACGGCAGAAAATCATTCGTGTTAAATTTCCTGTGTGGTTTTTACAGTTCGTTTTACTCTTTTGGTAATACCTTCAGATTGTACAGTAGTAAGTTGTGTTGGTTATTTCAGTTAAATTAGTGGGTTTTATTTTCTGGGTTTGCAGATTGTGTTAATGTTGAAGTTGAACTAATCTGGGATTTTTAAATGTCGTTTGTAACTTTTCAGCCAGTTTCTGTGAGTTTCATGAACCCTTTTTGTTTTTTCTTTTCCTTTTAATTTGCAATTTTTCTTTTTCCTTTCCCACCATGATAAAAGACAAATGAGAAATTTATACCATGTATCCTATGCACCCAGATTTTTGGCCGTTACATCTTGGTCATTCGATACTTGACTAAAGATTTAACGACAGAACATTCTGGTGTATATCACATACTTGAAAATCCCCTTAAGATGATCAAGGTTTTGTGGTCAACTGAAATCTCGAAATTTTTATTCATCTGAATCTGAAACCAGTTGCTAAATTTTTTGAACATGGCTTTCTCATATTGCCACAAATTCACAATACTAAAATTTTATTTTAATTTCGTGTGAGAAATAAATAAAATATGTACAATTTTTGGGTCACGTTATGTGTTTATGGTTTCCCTCATGGATGTTCAGTTCCTTCCCTTCTCCTCAGGTTAGTAGGGAAAGTGGCATTGGTGACCGGCGGAGCCACTGGCATTGGAGAAAGCATTGTGCGCCTGTTCCACAAACATGGCGCAAAAGTTTGTTTAGTTGATGTGCAGGACAACCTCGGCTTACAAGTGTGCGAATCCCTCAACGGAGATCCAAACATTTGTTATCTCCATTGTGATGTCACGGTAGAGGATGATGTTAGCCGCGCAGTTGATTTCACTGTCGATAAGTATGGCACGCTGGATATCATAGTCAACAACGCTGGGGTGTCAGGTTCGCCTTGTCCAGACATCCGCAATGCAGGCCTATCTGAGTTTCAGAAAGTGTTTGATATTAACGTGAAGGGAGTGTTCCTCGGAATGAAGCACGCAGCTAGGGCAATGATCCCGCAGAAAAAGGGCAGCATAGTTTCTCTTTCCAGTGTTTCAAGTGTTCTAGGAGGCATTGGACCACATGCATACACAGGGTCCAAGCATGCTGTAGTGGGGCTGACCAAGAACGTTGCAGCTGAGCTTGGGAATCACGGGATACGCGTTAACTGCGTTTCTCCTTATGCAGTTGCGACGAATTTGGCTTTGGCTCACCTGCACGAGGATGCGAGAACCGAAGATGCCTGGACAGGTTTCCGATCTTTTATATCGAAAAATGCCAACTTGCAAGGAGTGGAACTGACAGTTGATGGTGTAGCTACTGCTGTCCTCTTTTTGGCAAGTGACGAGTCCAAGTATATAAGCGGGGATAATCTCATGATCGACGGGGGCTTCACTTGTGTGAATCACTCACTGAGAGTCTTTAGATGATGAGTAGAGTTAAATGGGTTGATCCTTTATTTCCTCTGGCATCTTTGGAGCGTTTGTCGTGGAAAATGATTTCCGCACTTCCGTTTCCTCCTGATGCATTTATCTGTTTCATAGAAGTCCAACTTCAGATAATGAAATGCCGAATATGTTTCCATCTCTCTTTACAGTTAACTGTCTACCAGGCGTCTTACAAGTATTTTTTCACATTTCCAAGTTGACCATTTCGTGTGCATATTGCTGGATTGTTGCATTCATTTCCATCATAAGTTATATGGAATCTGCCAGGCCATGGAAATGTCAAAGCGTATGAAGAACTCACCTTCGGAGAACACTGGCTTCCGGAATCATTTTGAAGCTTTCATTCAAAACAAATCCGAACAATAAGAAAACACCTTCACCGTAACTGCAGAGCCTTCAAAACAAATAGGGTAAACAGTGCGAACAAGACGGTTTGAATACTAGAAATATTGAGCATAACGAGATCCTATAGGGTAAACAGTGCAAACAAGACAGTTTGGATACGAGAAATATTGAGCAGAACGAGATCCTAATGGTCTTGCAAAGTAGGCTAACACAAGGGAGTCACAATGCAGAATGGTATGAACCACCCAACCATTGTCACTGTAAACAAGACTTGCTATTTGTGGATAACAAGTATTAGCAGAGCAGAACAAGGACAGAGACACAGGCAAGCACCGATACCTTACACGCTTAAAATTTGAAACATCAGACAAAAGCTTTTTCATTCCTTCATATCTATAAATTCATTCCTTCATATCTATAAATAGATTAAATTGAAACCGAATAGAAGTAACATATCTACCGAAGGCAATTCCAAGATGAACAAAGTCAAGGACCATCAATCCTATAGTTGAAGGCGCCACAGCCAGAGAGCAGAGCAGGTCAATCTCAAGTTAGTTTCAAATAAGAGAGTATTCGTATAACGAAATCAGCTAGACAGTGCAAGGGGAAGACGAAAAATGATTTTTCATTTTTCTTCATCCATGACGACCAATTGAATTCATTTCTAGCAAAATACACTGAGCCAAAAGCTAGCTGCTACCAATGACAATGAGCAGCGCTGCATCTACGATACTACATCAACAATATCTAACCTCTTTTGACCTACGAACATCATACATCCTCGACTTTAACTCTCCCTTGATACACACTCAATAATTGAGGTACTTCATCTGTATATCTGGCCACAAACCTCTTCAAGAAGGATTTCTCCACAGGTTTCAACAGAGAATACAAATTCACATTTTGAATTTCCTTTATCAATCCTTTCGAGATCAAAACTTCAACAACCGAACACCTTGGGATTATTCGCTTTTCCAAACTGAGAGCCACAATGATTGGGTATTTGTTAATCGCTCCTGCCGGCCATCCCATTTTGTTCACTAGGAATTCCATTACCTGCATTATTTTTTTCTCCGACTTAGTCATACATTGAGGGAACCGCTTAAACGCAGAGAGAACATCATCCTCCGACCAACCCCACCTCTTATAAGCTTCACAATTACGACTCCATATGGACTTACTATTACTACTACACAAAGCTTTTATTGCAGAGACAGACACTGATTTTTCCATATCAAAGCCCATTTGCTTAACCTCATCCACAACCGTGCCGAAATTCTCAGGATTTCGTGTTAAAGAGCTAGGAAAATGAGCTAACAACAGAGAAATACATGATCGGGGCATACCTAGTTCTCCCAAAATCTCAATATTTGGCGCCACATTCTTCGAGTGGCCTTCTAATAAAATCCGCGTGCCGCCGTTCTTCAAAAAGACAACGAAGTTCTTCTTAGGAAGCAGATTCATAAGGAAATGGCAGGTGGGTTTTATCCGTTTCTGCAAGCTCACACTCAAAACAGCAGGAGAGGAAGCGATAATTTTTGCAAGGTCATATTTTGAAGCTCCAAGAGAAGTGAAAAACTCAAGCTTTGGCAAAAGGGTTTTCTCCGGATTGGTTACGAGAAGTTGTGGGCACAACCTCACAAGCTTGGAGATCTGGGTTGCAGAAAACCCACGGTTTCTGAGAAGGGCCATGACGGAGTCTGCTCTTTCCGGGGATCGCAACTTGACCCGCTTAGATGCTGAAACTGCACCTTCCGGAGACAACCCACATGAGTTTACCAGGTAATTGGCTGCGAAATTGGGTTGGGGTTCTGAGATTTCTGAGGCCAGGAGTCTGCAGAGTATCAGGCTTTGAAGAGAAGAATCAAAATGCGAGGGATTTAGATCCACAAACCCAACAGCATATCTTTTAGTTTTGGGAAATAGGGAATAACCCAATCTGCCGGCCTTCAATTTGAAGAGGCCTACCATGTTAGGTTCCCGGCGATGTCCAATTTCAGGTGGAAAGTCTGAAACCTCGGCGGCTCATCCGTTCAGAGGGTTTTAGCATTTCTACCGGGAGAAAGCCGAGCTTTTCATGGGCTTCGCATTGAGAACTTTGTGACTAAACCGTTACGGGCCTACGGCAGCTTCTGGTGCCAATGATTACGGTCACTATTCTAAAAGCTTCCATTTAGGCGCTCAACGGCTGATTACCGTCCCGATTAATATCTAGGCTTTTGAAAATTAGAAAAAAGCACCTAGACCTGCTGGCGCCCGCCTAAACTGCCTAGGCATCCGCCTAGTGCCTAGGTCGTGACTTACTTCGATAGAAAATAGATAACTTTAATCTTGCATTTTATATTTTTCAATAAATTGTAAGAGACTTGTTGAATACTTAAATGAACACATATTATATGTTTGTTCCCCATGTTTTCATTATGTTTCAATACTTATATGTCATTCTATTTTATAGTTTATGATGAGGTTATATATACTCAAGTATAAGCATATACATTTATACGAAATATAATATATTTACTTAAATTTGTCTAGTCTGCCTAAGCACCCGCCTAATCGCAAGACCCCAGCACGCAGCCCAACTAACGCCTAACGTTTTTTAGAACCTTGGTTACGATAACATTTTGGGTTAATAAAATAAAGATGTGTATATTTTTTTTATATATTCTCATTTTAATGGTATGAGGCGCTATATATTAGTGTATCTGTACCATGTAATTTGATCTCCGCATACTTGTGAGATTGACGTGAACAACAATATAATAATCAAATATTAATGTCATCTTAACAACATTATATTGACGTATTGATACAAAATATCGACACATATCACAGAAATTTCTATTGAGCATCAACGTCGCTACCATGGCATTGATATTAAGTTGCAGTATCATCGCCCGCGTTAATGTCTGGGCAAGG